>NC_092805.1:61852975-62154641 GCF_040954645.1 Diabrotica undecimpunctata | reverse complement strand
ACTATGAGATAGCAATGATTATATAATATTAGTAATGTATAGGATAAAAATATATCCAGGGGAGCTAAAATAGGATTATATAAAACTATAATACGGCCTTTATACCTTACAAAAGTATTCGGTGGAAACATACACGAGCAATGGATCAATGGTTCACTGACGCAAGGTGCAAATATAATTTAAATGTTACAATGTAAAACAGGAAGTTATATAACAGTTTATTAAAAATGTAAGTTATCAAAAATGTGAAAAATATTATGACAAAATAATCGATATTACATCCCTATTTAGAAATTAAACAAAACAATCCACTGTATTTTATCTATCCGTTTGTTATCTTGTCTATAAACAACATGGTAATGTTTACATAAAGTGTAAAATCATGCATACAATATTTTAGTGTATACTCATTAGTCATGTTTATTAACAACTGTCTAGCATATTTTTTAATAATGTAGAAAAATTAGTTTATTTTATGTATACGGTTTTAAATTAACTGATTAATTATCATTAGTTTTTAATTAGTACTTGCATTTGTATCAAAAAATCATATTTAACATTTTAATTTCAATAAATTTTTAACAGAAACTTTAAATCAGATAATGAAAATTACAGTTGATGTCTGTACTGTATATATGAAATTATAATATTTTAGAAATTATTGAATGTTTCCCGTTATTTCACCCTAGCAGTTTAGCTATTGGTTTCTCATTTATCTTATTCCATTTTATATTTATTATCTGCCTGGCTATTTCTCTCTATACATACCTATTCTGTGGTCTTATCCACTTTCATTTATTATTTAAGTTATCATTCATGTTCTTATGCCCTCTCGTCTAGAATACCGTCTGATTTCCACGAAGTCCAACCACTATTATATCCCTTATGCCTTTAAGAGTATTGAAAGATGAAATCAAGGAGCGATAAATAGGTATGTTAAACTGTGAGGTTTCCTAGAGAAATTTTCGTGAAAATTTTGGCACAAGGGCTACTACTGGTGCCGTAAGGGTAAATTATGAACTAAACATGTAATATTACTAGGCCAATATCCGTGATTTTCTCCTTCATGTCACTTGAAAGTTTGTTTATTTTCACGATAAGGAACCTCTTAAAAAAAGGGAGAACGGCAGGTTGTGAAAACGAAAAGTTTTACCTTAGAAAAGTTCCGAAAAATTAGGAAAATGCGATTTTCGAAAAAACGCAGCCTTACTCAACTCTAAATTTTCTTTTTTTGTTCATCTCATATGACATTTTTAGTACACAAAATATAAAATATAAATTAAGGGACAAAAGAGTTGAATTTCTTATTGAAATCCGAAGGCCTATATGTAGATCTTGACTTCGTCCTACTGTTAGATTCCATTGTTGTATTTTTTGTTGATATTTGTTTTTGACTTTTTATAAGTATTACAATATCATTAATTATATGATAATAGATATGATCATTCTTTTATTGACACAGTAGGCACAATTTCCACTAGCAATATCAGATTTATTTTCGTAATTTAAACCATCTGATTTATTTCCGTTCCCAGATATAACAGGTAAAAAACAGATAGGTATTCAGAAGTCTAAATCTAGAGTTGGAAACTCTGAAATTAATTTCATTATCAGTTACCGTAACTCATTCACAGAAATATACTTGGTTTTTGCTTACCTATTTTAAAAACCTGTTTCTTGGGGTTCAAGATCTTTTCTTCCAAAAATTTCCAGAAGGCATTCCTTTTTTCTGCTAATAGCTACATTATCCGGATATGTAAGTATTGTACTGAATTTCTGTTGATATAACCAGTTTCATTAATTTTTGGAATTACTGCTTTACGAATATCATCTATCTTTAGAAGTTTTGTTTTATCTGTTTCATCTTCTTTTTCCTTTTATATCAGATTAATTGTTTGTTTTTGACGTTTAGATTTCCACTTCGGAAATAGTACAAAATTGTACAAAGTACAAAACATTAATTAATTAAACAAATTTTGTTTTTTGTGACTTTGTGTAAAATTCTTCTAATTTAATTTTATCTAACTTATTTATATTGACAATTCAGATATATATTATACATTTTTAAGTAGACGACTTTACAATGATATTGCCAATATTGCTGAGTTGCGTTCCTAGGACGACTTTATTGTAATATAATAGTGAGTTCGATTACATGAAATCAACTTTAACTTACCTTACATCGTTAAAGTATACCCGTCAGAACAATCATATCATGTGATTCGTCTTTAAAAAGATAATCATGCACTGATGACAGTAGAATTCCCCTGTTGGTTATTTCATACTAAATCATGGGGAAAAAACCAGGAAAAAATCGTCATAATACAATCCCGACATTTTTTCTCTTAATCTAATATATGTAACCAGATCTTACTGCATTCTGCCGAAGAATTTGCGACGCAATTGGTCTCATTTAGCATAATTAGAACCGCTTCTTTGATTTGTTTCTTTTTACCATCTGTTTCTTTTAGAAATATACTTGAATCATTTCATTGAACCCTATGTTCATTTCTCATGCCAGTTTACATAATATATTTTGATATCTGTCAAATTCTCTATTTTTAATATATGATTTATCTTCACTTATTCTAACATTTAATGGTCTTAATGTTTCACCTAAATAAAAATGATTGCATTCACAAGGTATTTTATTTTTGTTAGGTGAAACAAGCCTAAACAATGTTTGTAAATATTATTAGGTATAGTTTTAAATAAACTAGAACTCAATGTGTTTGTTGTTTTGAATGTTATTAAAATGTTGAATTAATTTTTTTTAAATAAAGTAAAACTGATAATTCTTTTATGTATGATATTGATATTTTTTTTGATATTTTTTGTTATATTATTCCTTGTATTACATTTTTTTACTCCGTTTGAAGTACCGGAAATTGAATTCACTACGAATTTTGACCATGATAAACGGCAGGTGGAATGCAATTTTTAGACTCCCTTGACGAGTAATTTATCAAGCTGTTTGCTTTGCAAGTTTTAGGAGGCACAGTGGTAAAAATTTAAATTCGGTTTCGCCAGGTAGAAATCGTTTGATTTCTCTTTTTGTTTTTAGATGGCGTAGTTACGTTCGTATATAGTTATTTTGATAACTATTTTCTAGGACGGGAAAGATTTTTGTTTTGATTCAGAGCAGTGGCTATACCGCTCTGAGGAGACCTAAAGAGGTCGAAATCCGTATAAGCGGCTTATCGCTGCCCTGTATCGAAACAAAAATCTAATACCGTCATTATGTTTTATTACTTTACTTCGTTTGGAGTACCAGAAACTGAATTCACTACGAATTTTGACCATGATGAACGGTAGGTGGAATGCAATTTTTAGATTCCCTTACCAAGTAATTTATCAAGCTGTTCGCTTTGATAGAAGGTAGAAATCGTTTGATGTCTCCTTTTGTTTAAAATTTGTTTAATTCATATATGTTTTGTATTTTGAGAACGATTTTTGAAGCGGTAATCAAAACGACAAAAATAAACTTATTTTAAACTGAAATTGTGGCTTATTCCCAACACACAGTAATTGTATAAAGATTCCACAGGAAAATAGCTTTAGAACAATATGATCTAATTCTAACCTTGCTATAATGTAAATATAAAATTAAATAGCCTATGTACTCTGCAGTTAAAGATCTATACTATAAACACATACTTAGTTATGTTTACTTATTGTATATAATTACAAATTTTTATTAAAGATAAATATTTGACCCGTGTAATGTAGTAATTTACGGAGTCCGATCAAACGGCTGCTGTTAACTAGAGCGTTAGTTACGAAGCATAAATTAAATTTTTTAGTACAATCTAAATTGGTGAAAGTGGATGTTTATTATATTGAAATACAGATTTTAATAAAATAAGCAAAGGCAGTTAAGATTTTGCAACTGTAATATAATGATATTGATACTTCAAATATTTTTGATATAACACAAACAACCTACATATTATGAGTAGATAAAAAAAAATTATTATAAAATAGATAAATTTACACCGAAGACTAAAAATATATATAAATTATTACTAGTTTAATATAATTATAATTTAAGAAATTTATGTTAAATGTAGTTAAACGAAGCCGAAAAATATAATTGGATATTTTTATAATTAAAAGTTTTTCGGAGTATCAGCCTCACAATTGTTAAATTGACAAACTTGAGTAAAAGGTGCTTAAAAGGGCGATATATTCAGCCCTATTTAAAGAATATACTTATTAATATAAAGAGACAAGTTTTCGATCTTTGTGTGCTGTCTTAATAATCAGTGCAGAAATATTTTCACTCACAAAGAAAAATGTTTCAAGTTTAAGGAACATGCAAAGAAGAAAGATATAATATGTAATCAATCACAGATTCTTTGTAAACGGGACTCTTTCATTTAATATAAAAAAAATAGTATATTTATGGTAATAATACCAAGACTGAAGGTTTACGTCTACAACAGGATTTTTATTTCAAATGTAAAAGAGAAATCTCATTGATCTTCTAGTGGAAGTATCTTTAATTTTTTATACCGTATAATATATTATAGCATTTGTTGGTAAACAGTTCTTTAGTCTTCTATATCCGTATAATTTGTATGAACTAGCTCACAAATATTTTATTTTAAATTCTCTAATTGAAATTTATAAGCTTTCTATCCATTGCGTGAAACGTCGTAATAAAGAATCCAATTTATAAAGATATTTATTTGCTAATGATTAGAGATTAAATCTTATCTTTATAATTAAAAGTCATATGTGTGATAACACATAAAAATAAATAGCGTTTTCAATGAAGTTTATTTTATTTTGTAACAGTGTGGATTAAAAACGTAAACAATGTATTCATTCGGTCATTCTCCTTCTGCAACTGAAATTAAAGCCCTTAAACCGTCGGATTTCTCCCTTATGCCTTTGAGAGTACTAAAAGTTTAAATTAAGGATAGTAAAATATATGAAATATGTGGGATTTTCTGGGGAAATTTGCTTAAAGCTTTTCTTTTGTGAAGAAAGTCTTCTCTACAAAAATTATCTCCCCTCTGCCATTTTACGAATCGATAGAGGAGTATTGATTCTTTTTTTAAATTTTGGCATAAGGACTATCTCGTGTACTAAGGGTATTGAAAAGGCATAACGGCAGGTTGTGCAAACGAAAAATTTTACCTTGGTAAAGTTGCGGAATATTAGGAAAATTCAATTTTTTTGGAAATGCACCCAGGTTAAAATCTAAATTTCCTTATCTCATATAAAATATTTAGTATACAAAAAGGCATATAAACTAAATACGTATTAATAATACATTTTTCCTCACAAAGAACAGTGCAATTACACTTTTAAAAATACTAGAGGACAAAGATTTACGATAGACTATATTCTGTCAAATAGTTACACCCCTTTCTAATCTTAGATTTAAGAGCATCAACGTAAGCGATCATAAATGATTATTGGTATTGTGCAAAATCCGAAGAAATATACATTATATGTGGTAACAAAACACCAGAATACACCACAAAGATAAAAGTTAAAAGTTTACAGGGTGACTCCACACGATACCTTTTCTAAAAAAGTATAACGGAAAAAAGCAGAAACACGTATATTATAGAAAATAATGGGGTTAAAGAAAACTGTCCGAAAACTGAGTCTAATATCTTAGCCTCGTCGAAGGAAGTTCTTATTGAAAGAAATATGAATAAAAATAAATCGTTCCCAATGCCAAAAACTCCATGACTTTGTACAGAAGTGAAGAAAAAATGTAAAGAAAAGAAAAAACTTACCTTAAATACATGCCAACCAAAACACAAGAGGCATATCATAATTACCAGACAATAATAAAAAAACATATACTCGTAAGAAAAATATGAAATGATCACATTAGAACAATTTTGGAAAGAAATGTAACATCATTTTTATGTTCTACAAAATGAAATATGACGCTTTATGAGAGGTCAAGGAACGAGGTAAAGAAACTAATAGAACCAAAACACATAGATAAGGATACATGGATTGGCTGCCTAAAAAAGCTCTATGCAGAGGAAAAACAAACTACGCTAGAACAAAAGAGCTGAAGAGCTACTTAAAAGCTAAAAAACAGAAAAGCATCAGGTAAAGACGGGATACCAAACGAATTACTAAAATAGTGTAAAGCTGATTTCACATTGTTTGTTTTAAACTTCAATTACGTTGAGAAATATCGAATTCCTGAATGTTGTTTTATTTTTCTAGCCGAGGCTGTTGCTAGACAGAAAGCAATAACTTGGTGTATCACTAATTATTGTAAGAACATCGTAACGTAATTATTATTGCAAAAGTAATGGTGACACTTAAGAGAGAACAATCAAGTCACAAAAATGATGAAGTAACAGACATAGGAACAACCATAGAAAACATAAAATATAACCTGGAAAGCTTTAAACAAGATTCGACAAAGTTCTTATATAAAATTAGAATAGCTCAGAAAATAAAAAATATAGAAACAAAGGACTTAGACCCTGAAAGTCTGTATGAGGTAATTTAAAATATATTCATCAAGCGGCAAATGAAGCACTGGAAAAAGTTGAAAATCGGAAAAAAGCAAAACCTGAATGGTTGTCAACGGAACAACGGAACGGAACAGAGAAATATACGCTAAATGGAATAGAGAAGTTAAAAAAGACGTGGATAAGGCGAAAAATATAAACTGGGAGGCTAAGTGTGATGAACTGGACAGATTTATGGGTGGAACAAAAGTGGCACAAGCTTGGAAAACATTAAAGCAGTTTAGGAAAAATCAGAAAAATGAAGACAACATTTCTCTCATAAAGTTAAATGAATGGGAAGAATATTATACGAAACTGCTGAAAGAGGATAGAGTAGAGTACAGATGGGAAAAGATAAGGAAATTAATAGACAACAGAGACGAAAAACAGGAAATCCCTTTAATAACATTATCTGAATTGACGGAAACCTTAAAAGAGGTTAAAAACGGAAAAGCCGCAGGGCCTGGAGACATTCCCATAGAGCTGGTTAAATATGGGCCGACTGCACTTTTAGAATTAATAGTAGACCTTTTCAATAAATGTATGTGTGGAGACCAGGAAATTCCTAAAGATTGGAATAAATCTTATATAAGCTCCATATATAAGAGAGGGAATAAAAGAGACTGTTCCAATTATAGAGGTATTAGTGTGACGAGCTCTGTGGGCCGGTTGTACGGCAGAATATTAAAGAAGAGGGTTGAAAGACAGATACAAGATATTGAAGAACAAAGCGGCTTTCGTACCGGGAGATCCTGCCTTGATAATATCTTTATCCTACGAGAAATAATTGAAAAGCGTGTCGAAAGAAGTAGAGAGACCCATTTGGTATTTATAGACCTTGAGAAAGCATATGATAGTGTCCCGTTAAAGAAAATGTTTGAGGTCCTCGAAAGGTCCGGATTGGATTCGACGTATATCCGAGCGATATATAAATTGTACGAAAATACAGTTAGTTGTGTAAAAATTGGAACCAGAACCTCAAATGAATTTAAAGTCACTAAAGGCCTAAAGAAAGGATGCTGTTTGTCACCGACACTCTTTAAAATATACGTCCAAGAAGCATTGAGGAATTGGAGAAATAAATGTAGATTTATGGGCATCGAAGTGGGACAAGAAACTCTGTATACATTGTTGTTTGCGGATGATCAGGTGGTGGTTGCAACCGATGAGGAAGATATAAATTATATGAATCGAAAATTATTTGAGGAATATGCCAAATGGGGGTTTACTGTAAACATAAGCAAAACAGAATATTTAAAAATTGGAGGAAATACCACAGATCTGAGGCTTGAAAACGCAGTCATAAAAGGCTGCAACCAGTATAAATATCTAGGAAGCATCATATCAGCAGATGGCAGAGTTAAGATAGATGTACAAAACCGAATAACCCAAGGGAAAAAATGCATCCGAATACTGAATTCATTACTGTGGTCTAATAAAATAAAGATGCATACCAAACTTCGCGTATACAGAGCAATTGTAGAACCAATTACCACATATGGTGCCGAATGTTGGACGATGACAAAGAATGAACGAGATAAAGTAGACGTTGTGGAAATGGATTATCTTAGAAGGTCATGTCGAGTATCGAGAATGGAAAAAATCAGGAATGAGGAAATACGAAACCGTACAGGAATTAGAGATACTCTTTCAGATAGAATACAAGGAAGGCAATTACAATGGTATGGTCACGTGATAAGAATGGAGGAGGAGCGACGGCCAAAGAAAGCCTTAATGTATGTTCCGCCAGAAAGAAGGAAATGGGGAAGACCACCAAATTCCTGGAGAAGAGAAATTACAAAAACAATGCAATCTAGAGGCTTAGAAGAGGGAGATTGGAGAGATAGGAAAAGATGGAGGCTGAAATGCGGGAAGCGGCAATAGCCGTAGGACCCCCGTTATATGATGATGACATCGTAATAGTATCAGATTCTCAGGCAGTATAACAAGCTATTAGTAGCCATCCATAAACAGTTACCTTACTCTGGGTTAAAGGACACAATGGAGCAATTGGAAACGAATTAGTGGACAGTATGGCAAAAAATACACCTGAGATATCCAAAATTGCAAACTTTTACTACTTTAAAGATCCTTTTTCTATTATCAGGAGTATTGGCAGGAAAGATGGATGTCAAAATATAAAGAGGTTCAGAAGACTTCAAGAAACCATTACTTTTCTATTCATCCATGCTTGCCAAAAAATATTTCCCATTTTAATTTTAACTATAATAAAGTACATTCATCATTGATAACCCCGTTAAAACTTAACCATGGTCTCTTTCCAGAGCATCTGCATTGGATTGTAATCTACGAGAGTCCCTTCTATCCATGTGATAATAAATCTATCGGAGATTTGAACCACTTATTTTTCGATTGTCTTAATTATAGGGAACAGACTTGGAAGCTATATTTACGTTTAATCGATCTCAACATTAGCCTACCAGTAAACATCAGCAATCTGTTATTTTATTCTGACAAATCTATATATATATATATATATATATATATATATATATATATATATATATATATATATATATATATATATATATATATATTATTTCAATCAAGTTAAACGATTATGAGATAAACATTGAAACATACTTTTTAAAAAATTAAAATTTAAACAATTTTCTATGGCAAAAAGATTTTTTGTATAATGCCATCTATCTCTCTCTCTCTCTCTTTCTCTCTTTCTCTCTCTCTCTCTCTCCCTACCTCCAGACACACACAAAATTAAATACCAGAAGAATGAATACCGGGCGAACTAAATCTACTATTCAAAATAGGAAATAAAAAACAACCAGAAAACTACAGGCTTATAAACTTGTTAACTACTACCCTAAAGCTTACATCCAAAATTTTACTAGAATTAATGAATTAGAGGATAAGTTTAGCAGATTGACAACAGGTTTTTCGTACTGAAAAATCCTGTACAGATGCAATATTCGTCGTAAAGCAAATTACTGAGAAATCGCTAGACGATAAAAGACCACAAATTCTGTGTCTGATTGACTTAAAGAAAGCATTTGACAGAGTAAGACTTAAAGATGTAATATCATAGAGAAGTTTTCCTTAATATTATAACAACTATTAAAAACATCTACCAAAACAAAACAATGGAATTCAGAATAGATAGACAACTTACAGAACCTATAGAAATAGACAGTGGAATAAGACAGGAGTACTCATTGAGCCCTATGCTCTTCAATTTAATCTTGTATAAAATCATCATAAACGTTAACAAAAAAAGAGAATTTAAAATGGGAAACAAAGAAGTAAACATACTCTGTTACACATAGGACGCAATATTCATAGCCCAAGATGAAGATAGTCTGCAAAGACTGGTCCACAGATTTAACATAAAAGCAAAAGAATGTAATATGACACTCCCATCTCATAAAACTGAAACAATAGTAATCAGCAAAGCACCAATCAGATGAAAAATATAAATTGGTGACATCAGTATTGAATAAGTAATGTAAATAAAATACCTTAGAATTACACTGGCTAGCTATGGACATCTGGACAAAAAAGTAAGAGATCAATTATAAAAAGCAAATAGACTAACATTATGCCTTAATACCACTACATGGCAAAACAGATATTAACACTAAGGTGAAGTCAAGAATTTATAAAGCCAGTGTAAGACCATAATGACTGCCTCAAAAACAAGAACCGGGACAGCCAAAACACAAAGGCTACTGGAAACGTCAGAGATGAGAGCACTGAGATGAATTACAGGAAATACGCTACGAGATCGAAACAAATATGAAGACATTAAAAGAAAATGTAACGTTAAGTATATAAACGAATGGAGACTAGATAGAAAAAAAAAGAATGGAATAACCACATAAACAACAGAATGGGGGAGACCCGTGTCGTCAAAATAGCACCACCAAAGATAAATCACCAATCGACAGAAGAAGTTTCAGACTACCGGAGAAGAAGTGTTCATAACTAACGTTAAAATTTTGGATCTAGAATATAAGTTTAGGATTGTTACTATGAACTTTCATTCAAAATATGATGGAAATAGTAATTTAGTACAAAATGTGAAAATATTAATTAAATTATTTAAAATTATTAGATCAAACTGCGATTTTGGATTTCCCGGTCTTCTTTCGACAAATAGTTTATCTAATACAAAATTTCAAACAAGTTTATGCAAATTATTTTAAGATTTTAGAAGTATTTTTTCGGCAATTATATCTCAGGGATTGCGGATTTTAATAGAATATATTAAGTATTTTTTCTATTTGTACAAAATGAGTATTTCTTACATAAAACTGTAGTATACTAACCAAAAACAAAAAAATTGAGTTTAATAACCGCAGTGCACTAACTTAATAACATGTTGCATTTGGAGTTTAATAAATTCACAATATATGCTTTTTGTGAAGTGTTCCTTAGAGTATGAAATACTCGTCAGGTATTATATTATAATTACAATTTTATTTAACATTCACTACTAATTATTCACGGCATTACGAATATTATTGTTTTTTATTACGCTAACTATTTCACTTCATTTATTCAAATACAAAGGATTCAAAGCATTATATGTTACCTATTCATACGTACTTATTTATAGATAGACATTCGGTTAAAATCCGCGATAACCGCGTGAAACAGCGGATCCGAACAAACTATGCTGGTTCCGCTTAGTATACAAGAGAACAGACTGAATTGGAAATTAGTTGGAAATGTTATTATTCTGACTATTCTCTCCCGCATTAGTGAACTTTTAGACAGTTAGTACAGACAAATTTTTAGTAAATTTCTTAAAATTAAAATACAAATTGTATTTATTTTTTATATAAAGCAGAGAAAAAATATTAGAATATTATCAAGAATCGTTTGTGAAATTTTAAATTCAACTTTTTTAGACATATTTCAAATGCCTCATATTTGTTGCTAAAACTCAAAATTGACATTGCATGTTATAGGTTTTAAATAATAATATGCCCTAAAAATGGAAATTCCACAGCGACTGGTCAATGGAAGTGATAAATTTTATTGATCACATAAGAATCGTAAAAAATGATAAAAATCGCACAACGTTCATTTATTTAACAGCTTTATAGAAACTTGATTCATTTGCGGTAAAATACAAAAACAGTATACGAAAGCTACGATACGTCAAATAAATTTCAAAGTGAAATTTTGAATTTAAAAGTTCTCCGATAAAAGCTACAGTTTTTAATAATTTTAAACAGTATCGATTTAAAGTTTAAGTACAAAAAACATAATAAACGAACCGGTCTTCTAATTAGTATTGTAATTCATTTTTTATGTATAATTAGTATATTTTGACCGTATAGTTAAACAATCTATGTGTTTTACGGTTGTAAACTTCTATTTTATTCCCCCAATGGGGGACACTAGTGCAAGGACGTCTTCGTTGACGCAAATGTTAGTAGATAACAGTAAGGACCATTTGAAAAAGACTGATAATCAAAGCATGACCATAAAAAATGTCAACAGTGTAGGAGCTGTCATGGAACCGGAAAAGAAAACTTTTAATTTACGTTCAGATAAGTATAATATTAAAAATATTTGAGTTTATATTGAAAAAGTAAATGTTGAAAATTTAGGTAGATTACATCAAATGTCTGTTGGTCACATATTATTCAAAAAATTTAAACTTACAAACATTTTAGAAATTAAAAACATAGGTAGAAATCGCATCAAGATTTTGTTGGAAGCAAATAATTTAGTAAATAATCAAGCATTAAAATTTGAAAATTTTAAGGCGTACATACCTAATCATTTGTTGGAAATCGAGGGTTTAGTACAGACGTGAATACTCAGTATGACGTAGAATATTTAATAAATACTATAGAGTCATCTTCTAAGTTTATTTATATATACAGAACTACACGTAAAGTTGTTAATGATTATAAAGTTGAATTCATAGATAAAAAGACAATAATTATCACATTTGAAGGCAACGTTCTGCCGAATTATGTTTCATTTAATAAGGTATTTGTCCTGTCGAACAGTATATTGGAAAAGTCGTTCAGTGTTATAAAAACAGTGCAAAAGTACACAAGAAGGGCGTATTCAATGTAGTAAAATTAAAGGAAAAGATCATAATTGTAATAGAGAAGTGGTATTGTTGCATTCATTGTAAAAGTAGTAACCATCTGTCGCTATCTAATAAATGTCCCCAATATGAAAAACAGAAAAAAAATAAAAAAATATAATGGCCGAACATAATAGATCTTTTGTAGAAGCACGTAGTTACTGTGAAAAATCCTTTTCAGATTTTGTAAGTAACAATTCCTTTAAATGTTTAGCAGAATATGAAAGGGATTTTCTTAGTTTGCCTCCAACTAGTAAAAATATTCCGGTTTCTAAACTAGTTCCAAACAAGCCAATTTCTGGTTTTGCTTACACTAATTTAAATATTACGAAATCTCAAACAAATAAAAAAAGAAAAGTCAATTCACCAGTTGCACAGTCGTCTACTGAGAAAACAATGTTTCCTTTTGATTTTGGACCTGATAAACCTTTACCTGTTAATCGAATTTTACCAAATAATTAAACCATTGAAATTAAAAGAAATGCAACTGAAAGTCTTTCTACTTTTATATTTCAGCTTTTATAAAGTATACAAACTTTTGATGATATACGATAAACAATTAATAGTCAATAATATTGAACAGGTACTGGAGAGTACTTTGATTATTACTAAATAAAAAATGTCAACCTAAGTTAAAAATAATACAGTGGAATGGTCGCTCTGCTGTCTCTAATAAAAATGGCATGATGCATTATTTAGTAACTAACAAAATAGACAGCTCTTATTAGTGAAACATGGTTTAAAAAAATGTATTATATGATTTTAATGGGTATAGTCTTGTTCGTAATGATAGGTTGGATGGTTATAGTGGCGTTGCTATACTTATAAGTAAATCAATTTGTTTTATTGAACTAAAAGTTAAAAATAATAATTTTAATAATGAAATACAGCTATGTGCTATAAAAATTAAATATGGAAATAGTTAAATTAGTTTTGTGTCACTAAACAGAGCCCCGAAAATAAGATGCACAATAAATGATTGAATAAATATATTTTCCCAGTTACAAAAACCAGTTATAATAGAAGGTGATTTTAATGCCCATTATACTATTTGGGGTTCAAGTACAAATGATAAAATCGGAATACAGCTGATTAAAATGGTAGATGATCTTGAATTTACAGTTTTAAACAATGGATAATAAACAATAGTAACTCAACCTATCCAGAATTACTCAATGATTGATGTTACTTTCAGCAGTCCTGATCTTGTTAGTAAGACTGAATGGTCTATCTCTCTAAACACGATAGGATCAAATCATTTTGTTATACAAGTGGATATTTGCGTTAAAGCCGAAACAGAAAAAATATTACCTAAAAATAATTGGAACATCAAAAAAGCTAATTGGCCTTTATATACCTACTTGTTTAGTACAAAACCTTTTTAATCAAAATACTGAAATTTCAAATAACAAATCTAGCAAATATGAACATTTATTGAATAGTATAAATTATGCTGCTCACGTTGCAATACCACAATATAAACCTTGTGTGTGTAGAAAAGGAATGGCCTTAGACATAGTCTATTAGCCACATGATTCAATTTTATTCATCCACATGTAGGTAGTTATTAGGTTCTTATAAGGTTAAATATCGATTTTAGCTTCTTTAACGAAATTCATTATTGCATCTAAACAATATAAACCTTTTAAGCCAAAAACTCGAAATCCGCCACCGTGGTGGAATTCTGAATGTGACACGATTATAAAAACCGGCAATTTATAAACATGAATTATAAAAAAAAAGAACGTAATTTTGGGAACTATATAAAATGTTAATCAAACATGGCAAGTACAAAAAAACAACTAAAAAGTATTTCGAAACAAAGCTGGGTCAATTGGGTTTTTTGTCTCAATATATCAATATCATCATCAGTACTTTGAACTCAAGCTAGAAAGTTATACAGAAAATCACCAACAAAAAAAAACTTTTCAAAATATTTGGATAGAAGAGTTTTTTGACATAATTGCTCCTTCAACAGTGATATCCATGCCTAATAAACCTAAGAAAATAGTGACCGACAAAAACCATTTTTTACTTCAACCGGTTAGACAGCCACAACTAAGCTATGTTTTAAATAATCGTCCAAATAACACCAGTCCTGGTTATGACCACATTAAGTATCCTATGCTTGATCTGCTTCCTCAAATCGCTAAAGATCTTTTATTGGAAATATTTAACGAAGTTCTCTCTGCAGTATGGATGAATTTAAAGAAGTTATTGTCATCCCAATTTTAAAGCCAATAAAGGATCCGAACTTGGCAAAATCATACAGACCATTTCACTTATGTCTTGTGTTCTCAAAGTATTAGAAAGAATACTAAAAGTGAGACTCCAATGGTGGTTAAGTGAGTAAAACTACTTCCAAATTCTCAGTTTGGTTACAGGCAAGGATGTGGTACTTTGGATGCACTCGCACCGTAGTAACTCACATTCAAAATGCATATTCTCGCAATACGTATGTACCACGATTATGTTTGTATATGGAAGGTAAATAAGACAGAGTTAATTTAGATAAGCTAAAAGAAAAAATAATTCACCAGTTCCAAATACCTTCCCTGCTAGCTCAAAATATTGTCAATTTCTACTTAAACCGGAAAATATAAACTAGGATATCCAAAGGATAGAAAACAATCAACTCATTAAACCACGTTTTAATAGTTCGAGACTCCCACAGGGCTCAGTTTTAAGTTAACTTCTATTTAATCTTTACACAGCCGATTTTCATAATAGTAGTATCGAAAAAATTTCATTTAATACAATACAATATGCAGATGACTTCTGCATCTATACTGAATCTAAAAAATACAATAAGAGCTTAAACACATTGGAAAGTGTTCATGAACATTGCTGTAGGTGGTTTAAAAAACTGGTTTTCAGTTGGCAAACAACAAGTCTAATATTTGTATATTCACTACACACAACTTGCCTCAAGGAGAACAAATAAAATTAAATGATAATTATTTTCCCTTCTGTAAGTCGATAAAATATTTGAGTATGATTTTGGATACAAAATTGACCTGGAAGCTGCATGTTAATTTTATACTTAATAGATGAATAAGGCACTAAAATCAATTTCAAAAACTTGGTGGGGTGCAGTTGTTGAAATATAGTATAGAATAAGTAATCAATATAGAAATATAGATAGTAACAATATTTGAGGTCGTATAGATGTTTTTATAAACACAGTTTTGCGGTGTTGCATGGGTGTTATGAGATCTACCCCTATTGAACCACTTTATGTTGAGACAATGGAACTGCCCAGTAAAATTAGAAGAGAATATCTCAGTCAAAAATTTCTCCTTTAAGTTCGTTGTTTCAACACTTCTTTATATAAAGATAATAGTAGTATAAATTATTTCGACTTAACAAATAAATATTGGACTCACAAGGACTCCCTACAGTTATGGGAAGCATTTCGAAATACTGCAAATAAAGATACTGAACTTACAGTTGCAAACAAAGAGATATATTTTGAAGATTTCTTTGAGTTACTGGATCAAGTACATATAATACAACCTATTTATCATGAGAACCCTTTAATAAGTCGTATTATTTTAAACAACTATCTGACAAATTGGCCAAAATCTGTTTGTATTTATACAGACATATCTAAAAGTTCAAAGGGTACTAGTTGTGCATTTTATATTCCAGATAAATTTATAGAAAAAATGTTTAAACTGCCAACAAATGTCTCTATTTTTAGTGCTGAAGCTACGGCCATATATGAGTCTTTAATTTATTTTAAATTGGCATCATATAGTTCAGCAGTAATTTTATCTGATTCATTATATGTACTTACAGCTATTCAAAAACCGCAACTACCATGTAGTACTTGTAATCCATACATGTTTTTAATTAAAAAATGCTTATTTAGAATTAATAAAATAAATTCTTTTATATGTGCCTATCGTCTAGAGATGTTGGCGATCACATTGACCCATCTTAATTTATTCACAGCAGCTCGAAATATATCAGTTTAGATTTAAAAAAATTAAAATAAAAAAGAAAATTAATAAATAGGCCCAAAAAATACAATTGATGTGGATTAAAGCACATTCAGGACTTAGATATAATGAACACGTAGACCAGTTAGCTAAAAATTCCATCATTTATGGAACACTAACCAACTATCAGCCTTGCATTATAGATGCTTTTGCCTGTTCAAGAACTAAACAAATGAACAATTGGAAAGGACACTGGGAAAAGTGCTGTAGTATTTCAATAACACAATACAGTTTGATACAACCAATTATTCCAAAAAATCTTGGGATAAGAATTTTATCCCCCCCGCAAATACATAACTACCATCAGTAGACTTAGATTTGGCCATGCATGTTATCCTGCACATTTACTTAAAATAAATATATTAGATTTGGATATTTGCCAAGAATGTCAGATTAAAAGTGACGTAAACCACATATTTTTTGAATGTCAAAGGTATAAACAACCCACCAACAATATAATTAAAAGAATTATAGACAAGAACATCACACTTCACGTTAATATTCTCTTTCTACTATCACTTAATGAAAAGAAAATTTTTGACTGCTTGATTACCTTTTTGTCTGATAGTAAAGTATGCCTGTAATTAGTTAGATTTGTAACCTGTGTTTGGAAAAAAAATTAATAAAAAAAATAATAAACAAAAATAAGTTTAAAAAAAGGAATATAAAAAAATACTTAAAAAATAGATTTAAAGAGAAAAAAAAAATAAATTAAAAAAAAAATAAAAAAGAGGATTATAAAAAATATATTAAAAAAATAAAATAAAAAGAAAAAATAAGAAAAAAAAATAAATAAATAAACAAAATAAAAATATAGTAAAAGAGAATCTACACCTGCGAGGTGTTGAATCGGGTTTATGTCCTAACGTAGTGAAAAAAAATATATTACTATAGTTGTATTTATTAACATAGTAGGTAGATATTTTTATTTGCATGATGTATTATACACTATGAATTTCGCATGACGTCTTTCAATAACTAAATTATAACTGAACAACTGAATAAAGTTATAATATAATATTTATTAACATTATGTACATTAGCTAAGTACGAAATAATTATATTATTATTATTATTATTATATTAATCATGTTTCACTAATTGACATATTTAAATTCTTTAATAAAGCTCATGTTGATTGAGACTGGCTGAATGGCAATTGTCCAAGCCAAGAGAGACAAAAAAGTAAAAAAAAGTAAAAAGTATACGAAAGCTACACTTTTTACCTTTAAAATGATTTTTGTCGATAAAACACTTTAATCAAAGGAAATCGAATTTTTACAGTTGAGTTAATACAAAAAAAAACTAAACTTTGATAATTTGCTGATCCATAAAACTTATATTTATTTATAAACTTTTAAACTACAAGGAGAGTAAATCTTAGTATAATAAAGATAAATGTTTATTTACAAAAATTTAACAAAACTAATAGCTTCACTGGCTAATTATTTCTTTTTAGATTATAAAAAAAGTTTGTTACCTTAGATTTGAATACAAAAAACACAGTCCCACAAAAACGTCAAACGAACTGGATCCGACCTATGGAAGACACAAAATGATCTGGACAAATCTTGGGAGAGGCCAAACATTAAATTGAACAAACATTCTGGATGATAACAATATGTATTTAAATGCTGCTAAATTTCCAATGACAAAATTCTTCATACCTTCAACAATGAAATCGACTGCTTTCGCGGTCGGTTAATCGAAGAGTGACTTTATCCTCAAAGTGATTCCTGTTTATTTCGTGCGTACATATCTAGGCAAAACAAAGATCAATCGAAACAGTAATTATAATTATTATAAACAGAATCGAGAATACCAATCTCAAAAACGCAAAAGGATTAAGAGTCTTTTTCGGTGTTTTATGATACGGGGTGAAACAAAAATACTACATTATTGTCACAGTTTTTTATATATTTCTGTCTTAAATTGTTTTTGTATAAACCTACATATTAGTAGTTTGTGGAGAAATGAGATCTAAATAAAAGTATTTTATTAGTATAACGATTAGTGTTTACATAAAGAGCATTAGGTCGAATATTGCAATAAGCAAATGTCAGACACTGGAGATTTGTAATCAGAAAGAATTTTATAAACTAGACAAAACATTTTTTGAAATCTACATTGTGAGACAAATTTGATAATAAAACATAGAAGCCCACTACTCATTTCACAAGAAGAAAGGTACAATAAGAAGTTATAAAAGCTTAGAAGCTTATGGATTACCCATTCTGGTTTTTGAAGGTTATCATAGCTGGTTTAAGGACAAGCATGTGGATCAAAACAGGATAAAGGGTTATGTTAATTATAGAAGAAGAACTAAAAATGCATACATTATCTGTCGATTCTGATCTTTTGATCAGAGATCATTTAAACATTTTAAACACAAAAAAATTATAAGATAACATAAAAAATTAAGGTTTATATATGTTTAATATAAAATCTATTTACCTTACATGAACTTGAACTCACAAGTGGAATAAACATTTTTAGTAATATTTTGAAGTCACGACTAATTGGATATAAATACGACTACAAATTATAACTATCAACTATTGCAATACTATTATTGTAGTAATATATTACCTATATTATATTGTATATATATATACATATACATATATATATATATACATATATATACATTATATATATATATATATATATATATATATATATATATATATATAATTAATATGAGAATAGTATTTCGAAAACGTATCGTAGGTCGTTAGTCAAAAGTTAGAATTTATAATTACCGGACGATAATGTAAACAATGTAAACAAAGCATTAATCTATTTCTACAGAAATAAATATAGTATAGTGTTAAAATGAAAGTAGTGCCAAATATTTAATAAAACCGTCTAACATCCCTTAAATACCACCTGGCGGCTATTTCATAATACACCTCTTCTTCTTCTACGGCACTACAGCCCAAAATGAGCCTTGGCCTCCTTTATTTTTTGTCTCCACCCTTGTCTGTCTGTGGCTGCTCTTCTCCATACACGGACTCCTAAAAGTGCTTGTGCGTCGCTGCTTACTGTGTCTTCCCAGCGCTTTCTTGGCTTTCCAACTGGTCTCTTTCCCTGCATTCTGGCGTTCAGTGCTCGTTTTGGTAGCCTATCCTCTCCCATTCGTATCACATGTCCGGCCCATTGCAATCTTTGTATTCTAATGAAGTCTGACAGGGGTGTTTCCTTATACAGTTGATAGAGCTCGTTGTTATATCGAATTCTGAAGATTCCGTTTTCCCTCACAGGTCCTAGTATTCTCCTCAGTACTTTTCTTTCGAATGTGTCGAGTTTGTTTTTGGGTGTTTCTTTCAGGACCCATGCTTCGCTGCCATAACATGCTATTGGCCGAATTAAAGTTTTATAGATTCTCATCTTTGTATTTCGGTGGACACTTTTAGACCGAAATATATGGGAGAGGGCAAAATAAGCTTTGTTTGCCTGCGTTATCCTTTTTCGTATTTCTCCATCCTCTGCTCCATCGGCATATATTTCTACTCCCAGGTATGTAAACTTTCCAACCGTTTCAATGTCATCTTCATGCATAATGTTTTGTGGGATTATATTTCTTCTCGTCTGTACCATTACTTTTGTTTTTTCTGTGTTAATTTCCAGACCTAGCCTTTTCGTTTGTGTTTTTAACTCTGCGTATGCTTCCTGTGCTCCTGTTGATGTTCTACTCATAATATTAATATCATCGGCGTAGGCAGCCAGTTGAACCGTTTTATTGGTCAGTAGGTTTTCTCGTCCAGTTTGCAATTTGCGGTTTAATACACCTCTTATTGTTTTTTTAATAGCTAAAAGGGTCACGTTATACTTTATTTAAAGGGTTGTCAATCTCTAAAATTATATTAAGTAATAACTTTTGCTTATTTAATAACCAATTTAATAGTAAAATTTTACCTGTGTTTTGTTTCTTCTCCACTAACGCTAATGGACTATTAAAAAACTGTCTGAACCATTTTTACCTGTACTATTTTATGTTATGTATGTACTTGGTTCCTTATTTAATTATGAAACACGGTCAAAAATTGAAAACTGTATAAAAAACGACAAGAAAAAAAAGGATATAAAAATCTATAATAGTTTTTTATATACCAAGGGCATTAAACAGATGTTTATGCCCGAAGGCGACTATCTAAGTAGCCCGAGGGTACACTCATCTATTTATTCATATTTACTTATACAAGGTTACTATAACCACACTTTTTATATTCTAGGACATTATAATCGGAAGTTATGGCCTTTAACGCCCTGTTATATAAGAAAGAAAGCAAATGTTATAGAACGTTTTAGAAAAGTTTTTTTATATTAAGCAATTTTCAAAGAAGTAAATAGGATAGAAGTAACATTTTTTAGCCTTAAGAATGGGACATATCAGCATTTTCGTTATTACTTGGCCAACTGGCCATCGAATGTTAAGACATACTCTAGAATCTAAAGCTAATCATTTAAAGGAGCACCTGATGAATAGTAAGAGTGAAAATTAAATAAAAATGTGAAGAGAACAGGTGATTAGAATTCCAAGATGCTTTGAACCAAAAGCAGGTTTAAGGTTAGTGTCAGCTTTAAGAAAAAAGAATGTAGCCAAAGAAGTGAGTCTCCAGATGACTACCGTTAAACAGGAAGGAGATAATGATTATAATTTTATAGAAAACCTTAAAAAGAGACAAAAGAAAGATAGTGACTTAAAATACATAAGCAAGATTGAAAAAGCACGTGCTAACTTCGTGAAAATGAAAAAGATTTTATGCAGCAAAGATCTGACATTGGCCCCTTAGAATAAGGCTAATTAAATGCTATGTACACAGTGTACTCTACTATGGAGCTGAATCATGGACATTAAACCGGAATACAATAAATCGACTTAACGCGTTTGAAATGTGGACATTTAGAAGATTGTTAAGGATTCCATGGGTAGATAGAAGCACGAATACAGAAGTATTAAGGAGAATAGGCAGAGAGAGGGAAATGGAAAATACAATAAAAGAAAGCAATTGCAATATCTCGGACATGTGATGAGAGGCGAAAGATACAACATCTTGAGACTCATAATTCAAGGAAAAGTAGAGGGTAGGAGAAGCGTAGGAAGAAGACGCGTTTCCTGGTTGAAAAACCTGAGAGAGTGGTAAGGTTGCAGCTCAATTCAATTGTTCAGAGCAGCTGCCTCGAAGGTCAGAATAGCCATGATGATTGACAACCTTCTTCGCGGAGATGGCACTTAAAGAAGAAGAAGATTGAAATATATCAGAATATTTTCAAAATTTCGTGCGATAAATATTTTGCATAAGGAAAACTTATATCTATTTCTCGTTCATTTTAAATAGGCCAATACCATTATTACTGGTAATTTTTTGCGTCGTATTGATTTTTTTAAATTAGTTTCAACATAAATATTTTTGCTTTATTTTTAATTAAAAAATGTTTACAAAAACTCTACTATTTTTTGTTCGGTAATAAATTTGAGATTCGAAACGGATAGTGGCGACATGGAACTACCGCACTAAATTTAATTTTGGTTTTTGTTCTATTTGTTAACTTGTTGGTGAAATATATACTTTTTTAATGACAGAATAGATAGTTTATTATTTAGAGCAAGAAGAAGTTTACTTTTTATGGAATTGTTGTTAATCGCAATTTGTCGGTTAGTTATAAAATGTGTACATCATGGTGATGTACACTTTTGCGAATGTGAATATCTGCTGCCGACATTCATGAATGTGAATTCAAATGCAAATATTTAGTTTTTTTTTAATTTAGCACTAATAATCTATGGCTTACTGCCAGTCTCGTTTTCCCGATTTGTGATCCATTTGCATCTTCGAAAATTGCTAAATTTATCTGAACTCATCCAACTGAATTGTCACCTTACTCGCCCTGATCTGCTTGTACACAAAAATGAGTGAATTTTGACGTTTAAGTATAATAAGTAATTTATTAGCATAAGTACTTCAAATTATAGTGAAATATAGACTAATTTTGCACTACTTTCTGATGCTGAACAAGCTAAATGAAAGCTAGGTAATAAAGATTGTTCAAAAAAAGTAAAAACAACAATGGCTACGAGAAATCAGTTGAAGGCGCTGCATAAAACCGAGTTTTTTTAAATTAGAAGTATGTGAAAATCAAAAACGCGTTAAAATTATATGGCAAATTAAGTCAAAAAATACTCGAGTTACTGAAATCCTAGTTGTTATTTACTGTCGGCATTTGTTTTGTATTTTCTCTGCTAAGATTGAATTGTCATGGGATCACGAAAGAATTTGAAAGGAAAATAATATTCTTGAGAGCAGAAGTGATCAATAAAGGCAGCTATACTTGAGATAATGTTACTTACAAACTTGAGTTATGGGAGATAAAAAGGGGAGATACCTAAAGAACAAGTGAAATCCGTAGTTCGCGATGCAGGTGATAACATGAAAAAAGTTAAATTGTTAAATGGTAAAAATATGGACTGTGCTTCTCAAGATTTAAAAATGCGTTAAGCAAAAGAATAAAGACTATCGTGGTTTTCTTAACAAAATACAAAAAATCGCTTAAGATTATACAAGAATGTGCTATTAGGTAGAACAGCACTTTTTATATCTTTGGGAGTATTTTGCAAATCATAGAGTCTTTATGTCTTTATTAGAAGAAGTAATCAAAGAGTTTAGTTTGGTCGAGGTTTCTATTTCTTCTGTGATTATCTTAATCGCCAATTTAGAAAAAGTTGTTAATGATCTTGGTTCATCTGATAAACACATTAAGCGGAGAACACATCCAAGCGACCACGATCGCGTTCGCGTCCACGATGGCCATGGCGATCTCGTTTTCCATGGACACATTGGGATGGACACTTGTGATTTTAAATACAGTTGAAAATCTAGTTTATAAAATGTGCGATTTACTAGAACAAGCAGTGCAAAAATTTAATATAAAGTATGCGTAGGCGTTCTATTTTTTCCATTTACAAATGTAGATAATTATGTAGATTATTTTGCAGAAAAAGAAGAAATGTTTGGGTACAAAACGTTAACATAAGGCTCAAGCAACAAGCAGAATTTTATAAGTTGTACCCCGAACATCGCAGAGATGACGATTCTATTTATATTTTAGAACGAATTTTGAAAGTTTTAATGAACTTTTAGTTTAGAAAAAAAATTGCCAAACACCAAACAAATTTTAGGGAACAAGTTAATGCTAGAGAACGATTTTATTTTTAATACGTACGTTGTTGTAATCGGGATGGGACAGGTCGTACAATATATCATATATTTTACAATTTCAGTAAGCGTTTCGATATCCATTTTTATTTGCATGGACGCGACCAGCGATAAATGCAAACCGTCCGTTCTGAACGCTAAATTAATTATTTCGCTGCGATTGCCATCAGAACGCTACATAATTTGGTCGCCAGCAGGTCACGACCAGTCACGACCAGTATGTGCTGGTTTACTTATTTAATTCAGACGAGTCAAATCGCGGTCGCCATGATGAACGCCATCGGGTCGTGATCGCTGAGGTGTGTATTTCCGCTTTAGTGATACCATTATCGTCTTGAAAGACGAGTTTATTCGTAAAGTTTTGGATTTAGAAATATTGTTTGCCACGGCGACCTTTATTTACCCAAGATAAAAAGCAAAGTTTTTTAAAAAAATACGTCGACTAAAGAGCGTGTTATACAGCAAATTTTAGTTTTGCTTTGAGATTGTCAAACCAACATATATTATCTGCCAATTCACTTTGTCCGAATGCAAAATTACAAGAATTCTACTATATTTTGTTCGGTAATAAATTTGTGCGTCGAAACGGATAGTGGCGACATGGAACTACGGCAATAAATTTAAATTTGGTTTTTGTAAAAAGTATATCTTTAAAAGAAACAATGAGTTTACTAATGAATACCAGTGACAGTGAAGAAGATGGCATGCCTCTTCTTACTTTTTAAAACTATCCATATTCTATATCGTAAAACTGTCACAGAATACTCTGCGGAAAAACGCGTGGCAAATGATGTCTACCCTCTAACATGATTGAAAGTGAACAAGGGAAGGTACGGTTTTTTTCCTGCGGTACTGCACTATTTAATTATATCAACAATAAGTGTAAAAGCTAATAAGTGATTATTTGAGATTATGTTACATTTTCTTAATAAAAAAATAAGAAGTGAATATATTCTTATTGTATTACCTTAATATTATTTTTAAATTATTTTTTTTGTGATATTATGTACTTGCAAAACATTTCCACAAATTTCTCGAATACGAATGCTAATATTCGTTACATTATTACTACATCAGTTCCTATGTAAAAATGTATTCGTTCGTAAAAGTAAACAGGAATATATTGGTACTTGAAAAGTTTAAATAATTTTTTTTTCAAAATGGGTTACAAACGGACAAATAGGAACCACATTTAATTTAAAAAAATTTTAAAGCATAAATAAAAATAATGATATTTAAAAAACAAAAACGTTTTTAATAACGATGTCCAATACACCCTCAACATTATGATAAATTAAATAAAGTATTCATGCCATAAAATGTAGCCGTTCCCTATCATATTGCTCCGTCGATAAAGATTATTTTTTGGTACAGGCCACATTATGCATTAAGTTTTTAAGTCTTTAGGTAAAACTTGTTTCAATTAAGAAAAAAAAAACATGACTTATATATTTTCTGATCAAAGTATTCCCACACAAATTCTAACGTTTATGTGAAATCCAGGTTTTCGATACTTTGCAAGTTCTTGAGATAATAAACTGTTCTCTTATATTTGTTATACCGCAGTAATATAAATATGTCTTAAAAAGCTGCGTCCAGAATTTAGACATGTTAAAATTACATACAGTGCTAGTTAAAAGTTCGTTCTCCCCTCGTATCTTTTAAACGGTTATTGTTATTATAGTGAAATTTGAAGGGAGGTAATAAACAGACGTAGGCTTTTTAACTAGTCATAACAGGTGACTTAATAGTGACAGATGACATTACAGCGCCACTGTGACAGATAATTTTAAATGGGACCTTATAGCAAGTGATACTTTGTTTGAAAGGTATTGAAAATGTCAATTCAGGCATAATAATTTTGTTTGAGTTTAAGCTCATTTTGATGAATAAATTAAGTAAAAACTAAAATTGTGGCTTCTCATTTAATTATTAAATATTTAACAACGAGTTTTTATAGCAAGTGTTCAAAATGTGTTCCATCTACTTTCTGACAGTATTGCATCCTATTTCTTAACTCTTGTTGTACTCGTTCAAATGTGTCGAAGGAAATCACCCTACATTCTTCAACAATTCGTTGTTTCAAAATATCAGTATTGTCGGGTGCTGTAGCGTAAACTTTGAATTTGAAGTATCCAAAAATCTAATGGTGTGAGGTCCGGTGACCGAGCTGGCCATTCTATCGTACCTCGTCGTCCAATCGATCTACTACGATATTCCTCATCTAGGTAACGTCTCTACCTGCACCATAATGGTGTAGGAGCACCTTCATTTATTTCCAAGTTGCCGAATTCATCTGGATTATCCGATAGAATTTCAAGTATTAACGGTTCAATTGCATTTGTAACATCTCTAAATACACTTTACCTGTTAAGTTAGTATTGAGAAAAACAGGCCCAACTATGTGGGTTTCCCAGAATACTTGGCCAAAAAATTATTTTTTTTTTGGAAATTGAGTAAGTGTTTCACAAAAGACGTGAGGATTTGTGTTACTCCAATACCTCACATTGAATGTGTTAAACATTTCATTGGAGAAAAAGTACTTTCGTCACTAAAACAAATTGTTTTTATGTAATCGGGCTGTTGGTTAATTTTATTGGATATATTTTCACAGAATTTTAGTCTTCGGTCGGGGTCATCATCTGAAAGTTGGGTGCACAAATTTTGATTTGTATGGAGAAAATTTGTTTTTAGCCAACACTCGGTGTACTGTCTTTTGACTATTCCATAGATAGATGCAACTTGGGCTGTAGGAGAAGTAGGGTTCACTACCATTTCTAAAATTATACAATTTTTTGTCATCACTAATTGTTGGTCGACCAGATCGTTTGACATTTTGAACACTACCTGTTTGTTTAAACTTCGAAGCAGCTTCTTCAAATAAGCTCTCGACGAAGGGCGATTGGGGACTTCTCATTAAAAAGACGTTTCTCTGCATGGAAATTATTTCCACATTCACCAATTATTAACACCGCTGCTACTTGTCGGCTACAATACGTACCATTCTGCCTTCGTAAAAATTTAAACGTCTCGTTAAACAATAAATAAACTAAATATTAACTAAGAACAACTAACTAAAAACAACTCGACTAAACTTGAATTGACTAACTAAGCAGAAACAGAAACTAATATTGAGCTATAAACGCTTTGCAAACTAAAAGCAACTAGAGAAATGACAAACGTCTAACTTTTTTTGACAAATAACTAAAGGCACACGTTAGAATTTTATTAATTTAAATGCAAACTAGAATTTTAGTATTTATTTAATTTGTTCGTTAAATTCATCTTAAATCCAAATAAAATTATTATGGTGGAATAGGTATATTAAAATAATTATAGTTTCACATTTAATTAATCAATATTCGTAATAAATATTGTTCGCCTCTGTTTAATTGTCAAAAAAGTTTGACGTTGACGTAAAAACAATTAGAGAATTAAAAAACGTCAACTTTTTGACAAGTAACCAGAGGTGGAGGTTTTATTATTTATTAATTAAATATGAAACTACAATTTTAGTATTTAATTAATCTATTCATCAAAATAAGCTTAAACTCAAATACAATAGTA
This sequence comes from Diabrotica undecimpunctata, assembly GCF_040954645.1. Taxonomy (NCBI): domain Eukaryota; kingdom Metazoa; phylum Arthropoda; class Insecta; order Coleoptera; family Chrysomelidae; genus Diabrotica; species Diabrotica undecimpunctata. Next base: position 62,127,268 of record NC_092805.1, on the reverse strand, counting down.
TGTTTGAATAGGTATTTCAATACCTTTCAACGAGGTATCACTTGCTATAAGGTCCTATTAAAATTATCTGTCACAGTGGCGCTGTAACGTCATATGACACTATTACGATCAATCAACAGGATATTTATGCTAAAACTGGGGGTAATCTTTGCAAATATATCCCAGAAAAAGGTAATGAAAATAGTCCAATATCTCTTGTATACTAGTAGACTACAAGAACATAGGAGATTTTTAATATATCAATTGATTCAGCATGAGTCATTATATAAAAAATACTACACTACTACATACCTTATATAAATGCAAATAATTTTTAAATTTTATAGTTATTATTTACAGAAAAATATTTTATGAATAATTATAGCGAAAATAATTATTATTGTATTATAAAAAAAAGTAATAATTTTTCTAACCTTCTTTTAAACAAGAATAACTTAAGTAATGTGCAGGTCACTATAATTCGAATTTCAACAAGCAGTAAGCTCGACATCAAAATCGTTACCAACCGTATTTTCCGACTTTTTAGTATATTTTAGATGATTTCCACGCCGTCGAACACAACAGATGGTCTGGAAGAAGCGGAATGAACAAAATGAATATAGTGAAAAACATAAAGAAAAAGGTTTCAATAATTCAGTAAAGGATTTCTTTTTGTCTTTTATTGGGTGGCTTACGTGATGCAGTGCAGAAAATCTTGAGAAGCAATGGACGCTAAATTATTTATTATGAAGTAGAATGAAAGAATATTACGAGGACGATGCCTCATTCCCGGTGAGTCTATGTCCTTTTTACTTACTCCGTAGAGATGGGCGATGGGAAATTGTATATTATAATATTTAACAATACTTTTATGATACTGAAAACACCATTTTAAATCAACTTTCTGATAAACCATTATAAATTAATGTTTTGCTGTAGAACAAAAATCAATAAACAAGCAATCAATAAAGAAAATATTTGTTTTTAGTATCGTCACGAAATGTGTTTATCCTCTTTAAACAGATTTAGATTTGTATAAAGTTTAAGCTTTGCGCCTTATTTAATTATCTATTAGTTATATGTAATACATTTAAGATATGTAGCTAAACGTTTATACATAATGCACACATATATTACATAAAATTGAGCTGAATCGATTACTTTGAGCAAATTTTAATCACTTTTTAAACTGCCATTGATTGAAATCAAGTTTAAATAAGTTTTTTTTGCATAAATAATGTAACAATGAATAAAAATACCAAATTTTTTTCAAAATCGTTGCCAATTTCTATTAAAAGGAACTACAAGCATACAAAATATTTGCAACATTAATCTAGTGTTAAGTTTTTATTAATCTAATTTATTTTTTTTTATATACTATTAAAGGTTCTATTTATAACACTCAGAAAATTTATTAAAGTCTTTATTACTAATTTATCTTACACGAACAACTATACAATTTATTATAATACGGGCGTTACATTTTAAGCGCGGGGCGATCTTCAAAAATTAACTAACTGTTCTCCCAAATAAAATGTCCCATTTATATATAAAATGCCGTTATCTAGAAAGATCTGGCGATGAGTCGATGACCCTTCCACCCATTAGACGACAAGGTGACTCATAGACTGGTCTTTCGGCGAAGGGACTAGAGGTTTCTGCCAGCAAGTAACAAGTCTGAGCGCCGAAATGACTAGAACAGAAAAGATATTAGCAACAAACATGTTAACACTAGTTAAGTCTGGCGACCAGTTATTAGCCAAAAAAAAAAAAATACCAAAGTATAATCTTTTACTCTCTGTTCAGTATTTTTTACATCTACATTAACGAAATAATTAAAATGTTTATAAGACATCTTGTATTTAAATCATTTAAAAAATATCTGCTTTGTCATTATTTCCACAAATATTTCTTCATTTACATTTATGACGAAACTTTTTTTCTAGTCTATTAGGTAACCCTTGACCAATAGACTAGGGAACTAACGATTTTCCCATGAAATTCCATGATACAGGTATCTAACAACTGCTTTTGATCAATTCGATGATAACAATATGTAATAAACAAAATATACAAAAGGTTAAACGTCATTTTTTATTTATAAACTATTCTACTAAGAAAATAGAAAATCCCTGAGAAAAATGAGGGTGTGTAAAGTTATTTTTGTTAATTATTGGTTAATTATTGCAAAAATAGCTTCAAAAGTGGATTTTTAAGAATTAATAAGAACTTTTCTAAAAATGTACAAAAATACAATTAAAGTATCACAAATATTTTTAGCTTTAAAATTTCAAGAAGCTTTATTTAATAGTTATTACAAAATTGAAATTGTTTATCCAAAAAAGCTTTTATCTACAACGATAATATGCATAAACTGTTGGGTCTACATGAATTAGAAAAGCATCAAATTAAAGAAAACGGCATATTTTATCAAATTAAATTATTTAACAATTAAAATATTTATGTTTAATATTGTAAAATAGATTTACCAAAGTACTGTGTTTTAAGCTTATAAACAATAAAAAAACTCAGAACTCAGTAACATGAAGTTAATTTTTTTTATTCGGTATGTTAGCATTTTTCCACGAATTCAAATAAAACATACGATACTTAATACATGGGTTAGCCTTTTTTTTTTAAGTTCAATAGAGATTTTGTTTATAAATAATAAGACATTAAAAATACAATTTGAAAGATTAAGAGTTCAAGTTTCGACGAAAAAAAAATAAAGAACGGTTCCTCCAAAAATGAGCAGTCCATGATGCACCAATATAAAGGGTTTAAAAGCCAAGCGATTTTACTATTTCACAAAAACCTCAATTCATAACTTGAGAATTATAAAACAACAAAAATTGATGTTTTTTTTTTTAATTTGTATTTTAACTTTGTATAATTATAAGTAAAAAATTATGAATTAATCTGTATATATATAATAAACATACTACAATGTACATACTTAATTTTACTATTTTTATTTATGTGTATACAAAGTTTATAACAACTAATTCAAGAAAAATTCACACGTGTAGATTTGATTTTCAAAACAAAATAATTTGTAAAATAAATTTTTAAAAAATATTATTTATCATTATAATACATAAACATTTAAGTTAACTATCCTTTCGTATAAATATTTATTTAAATTGTTTCTATAAATTACTCGGTTAAATAAACAAATTACAAATTACCAATTAAATTTTTATAATCCATGCAGAGGTTCCGCAAATTAAAAAAAAAATTTTTCGTTGACTAGAACCGGAGAATTGCAACTTTTATAAATTTGAATTTATGAATCCAGTTTTTGAAATAGTAAAATCTTGAAGTAAAAAAGGGCTAACTCGGTTTCTAAGGGTCGTAGGACATTGTATTTTTTTATTTCGTGTAAAAATGCCATTTACACATGCCAGTAACATTTCGACACGAATAAAAAAATAACTTATATACATATGTTAATGCGTATGAGTTATTTTAAATAATTGTATATCACAGTATTTTTTTAAACCTATTTACAATATTCAACATATAATTTTTAATTGTTAAATTAGTTTGTAAATAAGCCTTTCTCTTCAGTTTAGTCTGAAAGCACCAATTTATGTAGACGTAATAGGCAAAATAACGTAGATTAAAGCTTCTGGGATAAACAATTTCAATTTTGCACTTATTGTTTAGTGAAACTTCTTGAAATCTGTATAGCTGAATATATGTGATGTTTTTCCTATTTACAACACGCAGGGTCAACGCACGTTTTTATTTGTGCACCCTTCCGTTAGGTGGCACTGCTAGTGTCGTTTCTGCGCGTTGTTCGTTGTAACTTTATGTCATTAAGTCAAAGTCTTTCTTTCCCGAAGAAAATACGACGGCATATTTTTATTTGTTTTATTTTTTCCTAAATAGTGAAAAATTTATTGAATCGATTTTTATTTATTGAATTGAACACATTACATGGAATAACAATGGAAACAAGAAGAGCTGAACAAAAAAGATGTGTTCCAAATTGCATGGATACTACTAGCAAGCAATACCGTTTTCAAAGTCTTCGAATGCTGTTGAGATCCCTAAATTAGAAAATATTGCAACAGAAACTATTTATAACAATTTTCGTCTATTCTCTAGTCCTAGTCCTTTTAGAAAGAAGCATATAATCAAAGTTGGACATGGGGGCATTAAGAGAACAAGCGTCCCGAGTTTGTTTTACTACGACTAGGTGCGAAGATTAAGACCAGGTTTGTATTCACATAAACTTGACATTAGAATGGCAAAGCAAATATTTATTAATTGACATGTTCTTGTCATAACATTAGGAACAGTGAATTATAGTAAACTTGGTTTGTATTATTAATATTTGTTGTAACACTAATATTGTTCTAAAACTATTTTCTTGTGGCATTTTAAAGTAATTACTATTTAAATGGGAATAAGCCACAATTAAAGGTAAAGTTTTATTGACGTTTCAATTTTCACTTCGGAAATTGTTCTCAAAATACAAACATTATTACTAATGGTCCTGTTGCTGGACAGCGAGCCCTTAGACCAAATTCCCTTAACCTTCTTCTCACTGTAGAAGTTCACCCGTGAGTATTTTGTAAACGTTTTGGATTGATCTAGCCGCAACGTACCGATTTTGCAAAGAAGTACGTTGTAAAGAACGGTCTTCTCTGCTCGTCGTGATTCTTCTCGGGCCTGATCCTGATCGTCGTTCGTGAGATCCAGTCTCTACGAATCGTTGGTAAATTTTTGGGTCATACAACGACTGACTCAAAGCTGTCTGGCCACTTCTCTTGAGTCATTCCATTACCAATCAAAGTAACAATTTGAACAGATATAGCAAATTTCTCAGCCATAGTTTAATTTAAAAATTGTACAAGTTACTTTTCGAACAACTGTACACTAGTGAAGGTTTTTGAAACCAGAATAGCCCTATCCCAAGAAAAATAAGGTACAAACAACACGTGCATTATCCAAAGTCGGAAACTGATATCAATTCTGCAAACTTATTACCCTTATAATTTACCTGTTGTCACCGTTTGTCGGTGCCTAAAAGACGCTAAAAGTGCCTCTGCATTATGGGAATTTAGTTACAATAGAATAAATTGGTATAAACTTAAGTTATTGAAAAATTCTTACAAAATTCTAGGTGGCCTCTTTTCGTGACGCGCTGTGTATGTATACATGGCGGTAAATTAACATTTTACATTTTAACATTCAAAAGTAGGGGTAAATCAATGTAATCCTAAAATAACAAAAATCCTTATATTATACTACTATATGATAATATATATTTTTCGTATACTATTTGAGTTTTCTTGTTTTGTTGATGCTGTATTTATTTTCCATTACATTAAATGCCAAAAGTGGTTTAAAAATTAAAGAATAACATATAGAATCATATTTTTATTTATTAAAATGTTACAAGAAATGTTATATGTGTTACAAGAAATATTAATAATACAAACCAAGTTTAGTATAATTTACTGTCCTTAATGTTGTGACAAGTACATGTCAGTATTTAAATATTTGTTTTGTCATTCTAATGTCAAGTTTTATGTGAATACAAGCCTGGTCTTGATCTTCGTACCAGGTCGTAGTGAAAACAAACTGGGGACGCTTGTTCTCTTAACCCTTCGGTACACGGGTGATACTTTGATACACGTAAGAACGGGTTGGGTCTGAGAAACCCAAAATTAAACTAATAATTTTTTATGTTTAATTTTGTAACAACAAGCTTGCGTTGCATTTATTAGAACTACTACTAAAGACAACTTACATACAATAAAAGAAAATGAACTTCTATTATAGTACTAAAACTAAAAATATAAAAGAAATTACGTACTAAAATATGGCCGATGTTTAAAAAACACCTTGTATATAACTTTATCAGTCGTTTATTAATGCATATGCGACAAACAGGTACGGTATGTTCCAAGCAAATAAATTTTTTACAAAAGTGACACATGTATCAAGGTTTACAATCTCTACAAAAAGCACAACGCCCCCTTTTATTTTGCAATTCCTCAGGTGCTTGTACTGGTCCAACACCAAGTTTAGCAGCAAGCTCTTTTATATTCCATGCCAAATGAGGAGGTTGAGCTTTTTCTTTTATATTGTCCATTACTAACTAAAGACCTAGTTCTTTTAAAAAATATTCCTCTTTTGCTTGTTTTTAGATCCAGTTTGTTAGTTCTCTGTATCACAAATGCATTTATTACAGCAACATCAAGTAATCCATAAAAGATGACCATGGGCCAACGTTTTGTATTTCTTGCGACAGTATAGGAACCTCGAAGTTAATAAACCGTGTCCACACCACCTTTCGTAGAGTTATAGAACGTTAACGTATGGTCCTAAAGTTTTGGGAAAATTTCACCTGGTCTGATTGTGAAGCAAAATGCATTTAACAAAGAAGGCCATGGAATTGAAATGTCATCAGTTATTGACATTTAATAAACAAAGCAGAATATTTTGGTGTGTGCTCTGTAAAATGTCTTATAAAATTGATATTCGTCGAGGTGTTTATAATATGGTTGGGCGAATGTCGAAACGAGATATTGTTAATATTTATCGAGATCAAAACATAAGCAAATCGACAATTTATCGCACAATCAGAGAATGTGAAGAAGGGATACCATGTGTTAACTTGCGTAAAAGTGGCCGACCGCGGATTTTGAACCATATAAGAGAGACAAGACTGATTGAAGCAGCTAAGAACAAAATTGGGGTCTCACAGCGAAAACTGGCCAGAAGATTTCATGTTGGAAAGACCACAGTATACAGGACCCTATCGAGTAACAATATTATTTACCGGAAAAAAAGGAAAGCTCCAAAATACACAGAGAATCAATTAGAGAGAATTCCGAGATGTTGCCGCAAGATTATTGTGGTCAGAGTTATATGCTTTTGAAATTTTTCCCAAAACTTTAGTACCATACGTTATTACTGCAGGTTTACTTTCGTCACTCATTGTCGGATCGATTTGGTCATCATGGTGTAGGGTTGACAAAAGAACAACATGTTTTTTTGGTTTTGGTATATAGGACAATATCGTCATATCTTTGGTAAATCCAAACATAGTTGATTTTGGCGGTCTATTGTTCAATAAAAATTCGGTTGGGATATACCTTTTGTTTTTCCGTAGGGTGCCTACAATTGTTAGACTATGATTTGTCAGTAAGTTTTGTGCGACTTCAATTGATGTAAACCAATTGTCCATCGTGACATTCCGATTGGATTTGGAGATTGGTTTGCCAAGCCGCTCAACCACATCGTAGGCTACAGAACTGCTAGAATATAGACCCGGTGGTTGTATACCGGCATAGAATTTGCATTGATAAGTATAGAAAGTGCGAGAATCCACCAAAGAATATACCTTCAGACCGTATCGGTCCGGTTTGTTTGGAAGGTATATTATAAAACTACAGCGACCTCTAAAGCCTAAAAGCATCTCAAGATAGTGACATATTGGCCAATGGTATAATATTTTTGAAAATTTTCAACTACATCCTCGAATACGACTCTAACTGCTGCAAGTTTGTCTACTTGTTTCCGTTCGTCATCATCATCATCATCACGTAGCGCTACAACCCTGAGTGGGTTTTGGCTGACTGTACAACTTTTTTCCAATTTGTTCGGTCTTCCATCAACCTAGGGTCAAATGGAATGTTCATTTTCCGGAGATCTGCTTGGATGTTATCTCTCCATCGCATTCTGGGACGTCCGAGTGGTCTTTTGCCTGTGGGAATCGTTCGTCCCTTGTACGAATATCAACTAGGCGTAAGCACTTCATAAGAGATCTAAATCTGCGGAGAGCCAACGTTGCCGGAAATATGTCAATGCCCGTACCATTTTTTACCCAAAACTCAAAAATTGAAGTTCTACCTCCACGGTAAACTCCAGCTAAGTAAACCAGGCCAATCAGAGCTTTTAGTTCACATATATTTGTTAGCCTCGCATCGGAACTGTCTCTATATTTCACGGACATACGTTCGATATATACATTAGTACATTCAATAATATGTTTTATAATTTTGTCATTAAAAAACAGTTTCCAGCATTAATTTTCAGTTGTGCAACTTTTCGCTTCACGAATAACTTCGGGAAGATTTGTGATGATATTTTCTCGTCTAGTTCTAACATTTCGTGATCCGCATGTCTTATTCCATTTCATTCTATCTTTGGTATTGTAATAAAGGTGTTGGTTTGACCCACCTTGTGGAATACATTCTTGTAAGTTTAGTTCGGTGTCTGATAAATCGAATTCAGACTCTGAGTTAAGATTCCTCGTCGGTTGCAACTTTCTCGTAGAGACATTGCAAACGTTTTACCCCTTTCTCGTAAGAATATATTGTTTTGGTAAGCTCTAAAAACAACGCACTGCAAATTTTGTTTTGTACTTTCATAAATAATACTTACATTAAGAAACGGGTTGGGTCTGAGAGAACGAAAACAGATATAACATCGACACTATCGCTTCAATACGCCTTAGTAACTGAGGGATTATAGCTGGCCATACCGTCGAAAGGTACCTAGACCGCCAAGACCGTACTTAGACTAGCTGACTGAATAGAGATATTAGAACAACTGAATGGGCCCGACAGACCCAACCCGTGCACCGCAGGGTTAATGCCCCTATGTCCAACTTTGACTATATCCTCCTTTCTAAAATGACTAGCGAATACACGAAAATTGTTATAAATAGTTTCTGTTGCAGCATTCTCTAATTTAGGGATCTTAACCGCATTCGAAGACTTTGACGGTATTGCTTGCTAGTAGTATCCATGCAATCTGAAACATATCTTTTTTGTTCAGTTCTTCTTGTTTCTATTGTTATCCCATGTAATGTGTTCGATTTAATAAATAAAAATCGATTTATTAAATTTTTCACTATTTAGGAAAAAATAAAACAAATAAAAATATACCGTCATATTCTTCTTTTGGAAAGAAATACTTTGACTTTAATGACATAAAGTGACAACGAACAACGCGCAGGAACGACACTAGCAGTGCCACCTAACGGAAGGGTGCACAAATGAAAACGTGCGTTGACCTTGGCTATCCTTGTTACCAAACTGGGTTTAATTTATTTGTGGTCTTTGAAACATAATATCAATTAATTAATTGTTTATGTGTTCTGTTCTGAATTACCATATAAAAAATGATTTTTTTTTTGCATAGCTGATAACAAACCCAACTGGAAGTATGTATAAAATTAAAAAAAAGAGATATATTCTTACATTATCGTATACTGTCCAGTTCCGAATTATGACGACGCTCTTGTGCTACTTTTGTCCTGTGACGTGAAGTTGCCCACCTTTATTCTCATCAGGACTGCTATACCCTTGGAGAAAGAGAATGCAGACTGTTTTATTATGGAGTATTATTTTATCGTTTTGGAGTTTCAAATATATTTCTCTTTGTCTGGATATATTTTGATCAAATATATGGAAATGGCATCAAAAGGGATTATAAAAACTTATCGGTTTGATACAAGTTCATTAACAAAAATCTTTATTTCAAATAACGGATAGCAAGTGAAATTTAAATAATATCTGAATAATAACAAACACAGATGTATACAAATTAATAATAGAATGTTTGTATTTTGAGAACGAATTCCGAAGTGGAAATTGAAACGTCAATAAATGTATTTTAACCTTTAATTGTGGCTTATTCCCATTTAAATATTAATTAATAATAGAAGTAAAAGATAAACTTGTAAATAATATTATTTCAGTAGTTAGTTTTCCGAAAATAGGAAATAAATTTGATAATTTTAAATCGAATCGATAAAGATAAGAATGCATCACGATAAGGTCAAAACTCCAGAAAAGGAAGAGACGACCGAAATATTAAGAGAATATTACTCAAGTCCTAGTTCAGGATATTCAGAATATAGCCGCAAGTAAAAAAGAATAAAAGAAAAGTATAAATGGCATTATTAGTATAATTTTAGAAATTAAAGTAAAAAATAATATCACCTCTAATTATTTCTTTCTCTAAAATGGGAGGTGTAATGTACTTGAATATCCTTTGTTTTGTTTTTTCCCAGTAATTCGTAGATACTAATATTTCTAATCTTTATTTAATTAGAACAATAATTTTTGACGCAAAAAAGTGTGAAAGTTTGCATTATAATCTAATTAAAGTATAATAAGTGTTTTCCCATATTTTGCTTTGTGTCTAAATATTAACTTGAATCTGGTTTATATTAGATTTATACTATAACTATGTATTTACTGTAAAATTCTATTGTTTAAAATCAATTATTGACTATTTAGTTTTTTCTATGTCTAATTAAGAATATTATAAAAAGTCAGAGCAGAAAATTAACTTATGTATAATACGTATACTTTGTGTATTATTATTTGCTATTTAATGAGTGATTTATATATAGTACTATCTAATGGTGATGTAACTAATATTCGCATTCGCATTCGTATTCGCGAATATTCGCATATTTTTGTATATCGTCGGCTTACTGCCAAAACCCACTAACTCCACTTTTTGTCAATTCTGAGTTAAGTACGCCTTTGTACTTAATAATTATCAAAGAATGTACTGATGAAACCAGACACGTCCAAACAGATTTTAAATGTGAGAAACAGAAGGGTCTCAAAACAACTAACTCCAATGATGACACTTTTATTCAGCCAAAAACAGATATGTGCAGTTGTCTGTTAAAATAAAATAATATTTTAGCATTTACAATATTATAGTTCTGCCAAAACCAGACAAGTGCAAGTTAAGTTATTTTCACTGTACTATTTCGGTATATTTCATGATAACTGTCTTTAGTTCTCAGCGTAATACGATATTGCACGTAGATAATTCGGTAGGTATTTAGAAATTTGCAGATATGCAATTCTTCTCCAGTAAATGTCTGGACTTGTCGACGCCCGTGTGTCTTCAATTTTAAAAATTTTAAACATAGATAGATTTATTTTGTGTTACAGTTGGTGAATTTTTTTGTTAATTTGTGGAAAAGTTTTATTGGTTAAAAATGTCTTCCCGTTGTTCTCGTATATTAAGCATGGCATTAGAAGCTGAATTACTTAATGGTAAGTGTTGATAATAATATCAGGTTTTTATTTTAATATCGGTATTTACGTTTTTTTATTAGACGATGGAATGGTGGTAGATGGCAACTTGTGTGCTAATTTAGACACTGATGTTATCGATAATAATTCGTTAAAATCAAAAAAAGAGGAAACTGTCGAATTATCTCCATTTGGAATACCAATAGGTTTAAATAGCTCGAGTATTACGACAGAATCTGGTTTCGATGATTTAGACCTCGACAAAGAAAGAGAAATTAATGATTTGGCAATGATTTTAGATGATTCTGATTGCTCCATAAAAGGAAGCTTATGTGCCTGTATCAGACAGCTCATTGGAAATAAGTAGTTTGGAAGCAAGTAAGTTTTTTTTTCCATTTTTTTAGTTCCATGGCTCGTTGAGTAACTCTGAGTTTATTCGCGGATTTTTGCGTCAATAAGTTTGTATGGGCAAAACACATTGGTTATAAACCTTTCGCTTGAGACACATGGGAATTGAACTTTTTAGAATATGGCTTAGCTTGCTAAATGCTGCACAAGTCAAGCCTATTGGCCTCTATATTTCATGTGTTTGATTGTCTCTGCTTATCCTGATCTCGTGTCCCAGATATTTATAAGTGTCTGTTTGTAGTATAGTATTTTTTTAGTAAATTTTGGTAAATAGAGATTTGTTTTCGTTTGCAAATTTAAGGTCTTTCTTGCTATTTTACTGAATAATTTTAATTTTAGGTAGTTCAGAGGGTAACCTTACCCTAAATAATACTTTGCCGAAAGATGTTACACAATCAATTACACGCTGGAAAAAATGTGACCCCAGCAAATGGAAGAAGAACATTAAAAAACGTCAAAAACTTGAAGCCAAGGCACCTAAATCGATTGATTGCAGTAAATGCCGCTTCAGATGTACAGACAAATTCTCTCAAGATGCGAGAAGCGTGATCTGTGCAAATTACTGGTCGACTGATTTTAACCGTCGAAAAGATTTCATTTTAAGTAAAGTTGAAAGCCATGTTTCTGAACGAAGAAGAGCACAAGCAGGAAGTGTTAAGAAACAACGAGCAGATTCTAAAAAATATTTTCTTGAACTTGACAATCATAGAATAAGAGTCTGTAGAGACTTTTTTATAAAAACACTTTGTGTATGCAAAGTCGTTGTTGAACATGCCTTCAGGTTTAAAGGAGAAGGAGGTTTATTTATTGGCAATGACAAAAGGGGTAAAAATGTACCCCATAATAAAACAGCTGATTCTGATTTAGAAGTCGTTAAAAAACACATTGAAAGCTTTCCCACTATGGAATCCCACTATACTAGACAATCTACGAAGAGGCAGTACCTTGACTGCAAATTGAGTATTGCAAAAATGTACAGCTTGTATAAAGAGATGTGCGAAAATGAGAATCTAACGCCGGTTTCCCAAATAACTTATAGAAGAGTATTCTGCAACAATTATAATATGTCTTTTTTCACACCTAAAAAAGATCAATGTCAGATATGTGCCAAATATAAGACAGCTGATTTGGAGAAAAGGAAGGAATTGGAAGAGAATTACGAAAGTCACATTATGCGAAAGAACGATTGTTACAGGGCCAAAATGGAAGATAAAGAAAGAGCACATAGAGAGAGTAACTTTATGTGCTGCACTTTTGATCTGCAATGCGTATTACAGATTCCAAGTAGCGATGTAAGTCCGATGTATTATAGCCGTAAGATTTGTACTTACAACTTAACGGTGTATGAGTTGGCAATACCCAACAACTCATACTGCTTTTCATGGACCGAGCTAAATGGAAAAAGAGGAAGCCTGGAAATCGGTACGTGTCTATTAAAGTATATCGATAAACTCTCGACAGATATTACTGAACTTTCTCTTTTCTCTGACACTTGCAGCGGACAGAACCGCAATCAGAATATTAGTGCCTTGCTTTTGTATTTAGTACAAACAAATCCCAACTTATCTGTGATAGAACAAAAATTTCTCGAGAGTGGACATAGTTACATGGAGGTAGACAGCATGCATAGTGCTATAGAAAAGGCGCAAAAGTATGTTCCAGTTTACACCATGCATGATTGGCTTAATATTTTCCGTATGGCAAGGACGTGTAGATCTGGCAAGAAACCGTATATTGTAGAAGAACTGAAGTATAAGGACTTTTTTGACTTAGAGGCCCTGTCAAAACTAATAATGAAAAATCCAACAAAAAATACAAATGGAGAAAAAGTTAACTGGCTACAAGTAAAATGCTTGAAATATTTAAAATCCAAACCAGGCATTGTGTTGTACAGGTACGATCACAGTTCGGAATACAAAGAAATAAAAATTTTTGGTAAAGGTCGTCCTCTTAATCTGAGAGAAATAGATTTTAAAAAGGCATACTCCAAACCTCGGCCCATCAGTTTAAAAAAAAAACAGGATCTATTAAAACTGTGCAAAACAGGAGTCATTCCAGATGAATTTCATCAATACTATAAGTCGTTATCGACCTCGAACGACATCGACGACAGTATACCTGAGCCTGATATGGAGGACAGTGATGTTCAAAGCGACCTGGAAGTTGACTAAATTTGTACAGCCAAAACCCGAAAGTGCCGGAAAAAAATGTTTTTTTACTTTTTTTTAACTTTTGCTTCATTTTAATAATTTTTTTACAAAATGTTTTGTTTATAATGTTATTTACTTTAATATTTTTCAGTCATTAAATCATTTTTAAATTTACACGATTTTTCATTTCAAATTAAAGTTTAAAACGTAGATTTCTCAAAACTTTAAAAAGTGGAGTTAGTTGGTTTTGGCAGTAAGCCGACGATATTCGCATTCGCATTTGCATTCGCGAAATTTGTGCGAATGTTTTGCGAATATAAATTTAAAAAAAGATCAATTTGAAGATAATATTAGGTTAACACAATAAAAATCCATTCACTTTTATCCATTCAGATTATCAGCCCTCACTTTATTCTATTATTTGGTATTATGTAATAAAGTTTTAGATTCAGTTTGATTTACACTTAATATCAATTGATTTCTCATTATAAAACAAAATATAATTGAAAATTATTAAATCCGAAAATTTGCAAACACGTCTTTCAAGAATCACAGAAGAAATAGAAACATTGACACCATTTAACTCTTTGGTTACTTCTTCAAATTGTCCTAGTAAACCGATAAGTTTTCCAAGAATCATCCACTCTTCAGAAGCTAGTTGGGAAAGTTTATTATTTGCCGATGCATAAATACATAAAGACTCTTTGATTGGAAAAATACGCCCGAACATAAAAAAGGGCTATTTTATCAAGAAGCATATTCTAAATGTCACTATAATTTGATTTACTCATGTTAATAAGTCACTTATCACACTTTAAATTTAAAATTCATTTGTTTTTGTGTACGAGAAGACCAGGGCGAGCGAAATTACATTTAAGTTGCATAGATTCGGATTCGCATTCGCATCGGCGAATGTCGGTAGCAGGCATTCGCATTCACATTCGCGTTCGCGAATGTTCAAAAAATGACATTCGTTACATCACTGCAGTCTATCTAAAAGTTTGTAGACCATACATGAAATGTAATTAGACGGTAGCTTTTTGGTAAACCGTTAGTTTTTCCTGATCTTAAAATGGTGACATTTTATGTTTCTTTAGTTGATAACAAACTTTTTCCATCTGAAGATTGTCTGAGAGGAATTTTACAAACAATTGCCTAGTAAATCTGCCGCTGTACTTTAAAAACAACATAAATTCCATCGAAGCATTTTCCCATTTTTATTTTAATAACAGCTTTCATGAGTTCTTCACTGGTGAAAGGGTTGGAATACTCTGTTTCAAGTGGACAAGTGGATTTTAAATTCTTGAGGCCTTTATTAATTTTAATTGTGTGTATTTAATTTGGGGTGGTCTTGGTTTGATGTTACTAGATTGGTTGGGTGTATTACTAGATTACTGCCTCCTAGTTTTCCAAGCAGTGACCATGCACTTCTACTTCAGATTTTAAAATCTAGATTTTTAACTGTCTCAGTCAATTTCTCGCGCTTATCTATATCAATGCTGTGGAGCAATTCGAGCTGTGTAATTTTCAGCTTTTCGTCTTCACATAATTTTAATACAGTTTTTCGCTCTTCTTAAACCATCCAGTAATATACTCTTTGCGGTACCCTCTAGAAATTGTTGCTTTTGCTGATGTCATTGTTGCTCCCGTCAATCTCTCATACTTTACGCTTTTTGGTGGGATACAACCTAATCATTTATCAAGATTACTAGAGAAGCTTTACTGAAGTTCCACCTGAGACGTGGAAACAATATTATAACTGGAATGTTAATGCCGATTTTGATTAGAATGGGGCGATGCTGGCTGTGGGGAAATTGTACATGACATTTCTCTAATGTTGGTAGAGGCTGGCCTTTGTCGTCAGTGGTAAGAAAACAAAGGTCGGGGTTATAATCCCTCTACCAATCTTAAGATTTGAATGTGCATTTATCGTTGGCGTCGAATAGGAGGTTAATATCATGTTATTCTGACTATTCCAAATCTATATTCTGGGTGTTCGTAGGGACTGAGAACGTATGTAGTCCAGATGATGGCAGGGATCTTGTATATATTAGCTTGTGTGATATAGACGATTTTTATAGTTATCTAGTGGATATTGTTTTGATAGAAGTAGAAATAAAGACTGCATTTTCTATGTTTGTGCGTACACATTTTGCTTCACCGCAGGCTCTAACTTAGGTGACACCTGGTAGATCATAATCTGGATTTTTTTTTCTTCTTGAGTTGGGCTCGAAAATCGTGGCCTGTATGCATTTCTTATATTAAAACCACGTCAATATCGTTTATACCTTCTATATTAGGTTGGCAAATTCCTACATTGACTTCGAGTTCTATTGTCAATTGGTTTTTAAGAAGATCCATTGGTCCATTCAGTTAATATAATTGATTTACGGAATTTTAAGATAATATAAACCCGGTTTTAAAATCCACATAAACCAATTCAATAGAAAAATTTCCTCCTGCAGCAACAAGCATGGTTTTCTCCTTCGCTGCACATATTCGACTTCATCAGGGGATGATGATAATAATCTAACTAAAATATATATATATAAAATTCATGTTGTCTAACACAATCAGGTTTACCTGTAATACAATTTTAGTAATTTCAAGTTAAACTGACGAATTATCTTACGAATTATAATATATATTTAAAGTGAGTTTTACTTATTAGAAGAATAGATATTTATTTGACTGCTACTAAACGAATAACTTATTTTAAGCTGATTTAAGAATAAATCATCATTTAAAGTATATTTTCTTTTTCCTTTCTAAGAGATATAGTTGAAAACAAAATTTTTCTCAAGCGGAAAAAAACTATCTTGTACCAAATATGTATATAAAAAACACTATAATAATCTAAAATTTTACATAGGTAACTTTAGGTTTTCGTGATATATGTGATTATTTTTAAAAAATTTAGAGAGAAAAACTTTGTTTTAGCTATCCTGAAAATGTTTGCAAAATGGACTAATATTGTCCTCCGCTCACCAACCACGGCTTTTCTTTTGTATTTCGATTTATTTAGTGATTATAATTTATCTTGAAATTAAGTTAGTATCCATAAGTAAAAATTGTATATTTATAAGTATTCGTTCGAGAAATATTTGTCTTTAAAGATCAGTAAATATCTTTTGTTTTTAAATATATACATATTGTCGCTTAATTTACGATATACATATTATTTATTTATTAATTACGAAAAGGCATTAAGTCAATATTATTTTAAAGCGATTTAACAAGTTTTATTTTGAAAACAAATTTAAGGTTTTAAAGAATATGGGATCAACAGAAAAAACAATTAGTAACCGTAAAATCTCCTGTAAATGCTGTCTAAATATGAACCTCAAAAAAAAGTAAACTCATAATTATTTCAAAAAAGATTTGGAAGGAATTCGCCTACTATTAAATAAACCTACACACAGAGTAAATAAACATAATTATTTTTTTATGTTTTAGCAGAAATATCGAAATGTTGGATCAATAACAAAAAAAAAGGAAAGTTCAGCAAGATAATATTTTTTGTAGTAAACAATTTATTCTAGAGATTAAAACAAGAATTTTAAAGGAGTAACATTTTTTGAATTTAGACAAGAAATCAAAGACAACATAGTATATTTTATGTTGTAAGCAATGTCAGTGAAATTTGTACTTGTTAAAAAGGTGTTAAATATTATGTGCGTAATATATTCTTTTATAAACAAGTGGGTAAAAATAAAAACAAAGCTTGCTATGATCAATTAAAAGGCATATTGAAGATATTTTATAAGAAAGAAAGGGCCATAAGAGGAAATATTGATGAAATATGGCTCAATCAAAAACAAAATACGAAGCAATACATGGAGTACTAGGCTTAGAAACTAAAAATATGATGAATTTGATCTGCTAGAATTTACAACTTTAGAAATTGTTGTTGTCAGCTTAATAATTTAAAAGAGAATTTAAGCTTATCTATAAAAGGGGACAAAATTTCTCTCCTATATTTTATAGGTAACAAGTAAAGAAAATATGAGTCCATGTAAGGATTGCAAAGTTACGGTTCATATAGATAGAATCATCACGACTTTAAAATTTTTGAAAATAACTTTCTCAGAAAACAGATTTGAAAATTGCGATCGCTACGAAGAAAAAAATACAGATGATGTGAAAAGTTTGATACTAAATCTGAATAATTAGGACACTCACCGAAAGATCTACAAAAAAGAGAAAATTTAGTTATATTTGGTAAAAACGTTAAATAAAAAAATAATTGGAAGTCTGTAGTTTAACAAATTTAAAGTTGACATAAACTAACTAATAATAGTAATAATAATAATATTTAAGCACTATGAGCCTAGCAGATCCATGGCTCGATGTACTATTCTTTTCAACTCCCTTTTGTTAGTTGCTTTTTCTTCCCAGTTCGCTATGTTAAGTCTTATCATATCTTCTTTAACTTCATTGTTTTATCTGGATCTCGGTCTCCCTCTTCACCTTTTGCCTGCCAATGCACTGAATAGGACCATTCTGGAAATTCTAGATGGACTCATTCTCTGAACATGGCCCAACCTTCTAAGTCTTTATGCCTTAATTACAGCTAATATGTTAGGTTCTTGATAGAGCTCCGTTAGCTCGTTATTTGTTCTTCGTATCTATTGCTCATTTAAGTTTTTCCCACCAAAGATTTTGCGCAGTATTTTCCTAAAAACTCTTGGCGTTTTTTTTTGTTGTGTCTCATGTTTTAGAAGAATACGTCACTATTGGTCTTATTGCGGTCTTGTATGTCCTTAGTTTTGCTCTTCGATATACATTTTTGCTTCTTAACACTTTGACTGATCATGGGTCTCATGGGAGCCACATCGTTCCTTTGTCAGACGCGCATGGCTTGTTGAGCCCTAAGCTCGTTTAAAATAAACACGTTAGTATTTCAACAGTAATAAAGGTACATGTTTGTGACTTTCTGAGAGTGCTGTTTAGAACATAACCTACCTAAAACTATTAGGCGTTTTAAGTTTTTTTTTACCTAAATATGCATAACGATGTGGCAGGTCCATCAAAACCAAAAATGTAAAATACCTTTAACAGAAGAAGAACTTTTTAAACATATTGGAGAACTGCGATGATGATAATGATTATTTAGATTTTGATATAAGTGGTCGAGACTGCAGTTGGAGTGAATCGAACTCGGAAGAGCATACAGATGATGAGGAAGATAATGTAGGTAATTGATTTTTATGGTACTTTGTTACAAAAACAATGTTATAAAGTGCAATTGATTATATAGATATCCATTTAAGAGAATGATGTTATTAATGGTATTTTGCAGTGGTCCGATATACCAGGGGAAATAAAAAAGTTCCAATTGACTAAAAAAAGCATCTTATACAAACAATTCCAGGCAATAAGAAACCTATCGATTTTTTTAAATTCATTGTTTATGATGAACTATTGAATTTATTTGTTGAGAAAACTAATCGTTATACTAAAGAGCTTTTTTATTCGGAAGGAATTATTGTTCAGAGTTACATGATGGAAACCTATTATATTCGAAGAAATGTTGGCTTTTATAGCAGTACTGTTGCACAGAGGAACAATAAATAGATTACAAGATTACTGGAAAGGTCACTATCTGTTTAATATAAAATACTTCGCTGAGCACATGAGTCGTGATAGATTTCTATTAATCATGAGATGTCTACATCTTACCAATAATCAACAAAATTCTACAGATCGTCTGATTAAAATTACACCAATCATCAATTGAGGAGCTCGCGTGCAAAACCGGATATATTCACTTTTTACACAAAATCATGTTTTGGTGGTTTCTGGGTCTAAGCCATGATATCTATAGGTGTACATATTGATTTGCAACCAAAACCGTATGAATCCCACGAAAATCGTTAATTAAAGTTCGACCTTTGGAGCAAAACTGGTTATATCCAAATTTTGCAGCCAAAAGCGGATATATCCAAATAAACAAGTCTGTGCGTATTCTGTTGCAATTTTTAGTTCGTTATTGACATTGGTTATGATCACACCTGCTTTGAATCGTGCTTAATAAAAGTAGTGTGTTTAAGTTTTACGTTAAAAATTGTATATTATGGAGGAGGATATTAGTGTAAGTGAAGGAAGTGATGGAAGCAGGAAAAGAAAAAGACGCAAGAACAAAAGGGAAGCGAGTAAAAAGCAAAAGTAAGGTTAGGTATTGTTTTAAAATTGCGATTTTACTAATTTTTTTGTAATTTTAGGTATTTAGATCCCGACCTCAGATCAGAAGGTTTCACACGTCCTTGTAATTATGATGGTAAAACATATGAATGCTGCAAAGTGGGTACGCAAGAAATTATAAGTCTTAGAAAACAGTTTTATAGTAACGAAGAGAAAATCCGTCAGGATATGTTTTTATGTAAATATATGTCTGTTGTTCCAGTTAAACGACGCAGACAAAATAAAGAAATGAAAGAAAGGAACGCAACAGTTTGTTACATGTTAAAGTCTGATAAAAATATGGTTAGGATTTGCAAAACTTTTTTCTCTGCTGTTTTTGGCCTAACTAAACACAGACTTGTCACTGTTACAAAGGTTTTGGAGAAAGGAGGTGTTCCGAAGGAGAAAAGGGAAGGGTAATAGGGTATCCAAGAAAACTGCATCAAAAAAAGAAAAAGTACGACAATTTATTGGTTCTTTGCGTGGTAAATAAAGCCACTACAATAGAAAAAAATCGAAACGTATATATACATATATATATATATATATATATATATATATATATATATATATATATATATATATATATATATATATATATATATATATCTTTCTGCAACTCTTTCTGTGGCAGAGCTGCATAAAATGTATAAGAGGGAATGTAATCCTAAAGATCAAGTAACCTACGATATGTTCGGAAATATATTTTTAAATAATTTTAATGTGGGCTTCTCATCCCCTGCGTCAGATGTGTTCCAAGTGTACCAGGTTAAAAGAGCAATTAAGACACACAAGAGACCTACAGCGAAGACAAAACCTAATTATCGAGTACCGCGTCCGTAGAAAAAGGGCAAACACTTTCTATGAACTCGTTCAAGAAAAACCTGATAATAGCATGACCTTTTGTTTCGATCTTCAGCAAGTTCAACCGCTACCCCGAACACCAATCGGGGATGCGTTTTATTCTCATCAAATTAGTTGGTATGGTTTTTGCTGCGTTCCTATGATGTCTCGTAATCCGATATTCTATGTCTGGACCGAAGATTTGGCTGGAAGAGGGGCCATTCAAATTGGTTCTGCTTTATTTCATCATCTTAAAAGTTTCAATTATGAAGGAGTACATCTTTTTAGACTATTCTGCGATGGATGTGGAGGGCAGAATAAGAATTCACATATAATTCACACCCTAATATATTGGCTTAAAAACCAGTCCACAGATTATTTGACAAAAATAATAATAACATTTTCAGTCCGAGGACATAGCTTTCTACCTGCGGACCGATCATTCGGTAGAGTTGAGAAAATCTTGAAAAGACATCCAGTCATAACGTCTAAAGAAAAATACATAGAAATGTATTCGGAAGTAGGTTCGGTAAAAACACTTGGTTCTGACTGGCAAATGTATGATGTTAAAGAACTGGAAAAAGTGTATAAGAAAATAAATGGAATTTCTGAATGCAAAAAAATCTGCTTGAAAAAATTTGTGAATAAAAATAATGAAACTACTATTAAAGTAAAAAAGTTTCAATTTTATCGGTTCACAGCATCAGGTGACACAACTTGGGAGTCAGAAAATATACGGCTAAGTAGGTTACCATTGAGTAATTCAATAATAAATAAGAAAAACAACAGGTTGGAATCATTTGATGAAAGAGCATTTTGGTGAAGATTGACGAAACAGGGAAGACCTTTTGTGGTACAAAAATTTATTAGACAGTAACGGAGAAGAAACCGTAGATATTTCGGAAAATAATGAAACCCAAGAAGATTGAGACAAGCTATGCGATTGCCTGCACGAAGAGACTGCAATACATATTTAAATTTGTTCATTCTATTTTTGCAAATATTACTTTAACTAACTTGTTTTGTTTATTTAATGAAAAATAAATAATTTTTTTCGCTCACAGTGTGTCATTTTGTGTGCAAAACCGGATATACAAAATGTTTTTTGCTAATAACGCCGAGTTGTTTACTTTTTTTATAAAAAAATATACGCCATTCAGTTAGTAAACCCCAATAAATTGAAACTGTTTTCTCAAATTAATATAATTTTTTAAAATAAATATGTAGGGTATTTTTTTCATCTGCTGAAAAAACTTTAAAAGTGGATATATCCGGTTTTGCACGCGAGCTCCTCAATTTTTCAACAGAAGATGCCATTTATAATCCCGGAAAAATTTGTCTCTGGATAAGTCAATGGTACTATGGCGTGGGCGTCTGATTTTTCGACAATACATCAAAAACAAACGCCATAAATACGGAATAAAGTTCTACATGTTAACTGAACCAAACGGTTTAACTTTAAAAACTTTGGTGTATACTGGAACAGCCTACAATATAAGAGGGAAAGGTCATACAAGTAAAGTGGTTCAGTATCTATTGATATACTATCTAAATTCTGGACATAGTGTCTACATGGACAACTTTTATAATTCATATGAGTTAACTCACTATTTAAGCCCACGAAGTACACACTGCACTGGTATGCTCAATGTCAAACGAAGAGAAAATCCTGGAGGAGTAATAGCACAAAAATTAAAGAAAGGTGAAACAGTTGCGACCTACTGTAATAACATATTGGTAGGAAAATGAAAAGACAAAAGGGACGTTTTGTATGTATCCAACGAATTTGGAGACAACATGATTGAATATATAGACAAAAGACAACAAACGAAGAGCAAACCTGCTCTTGTATTTCATTACAATAAGCATATGGGAAAAGTCGACCGACTAGATCAACTAAGTTCCTACTATCCCTGTGACAGAAAAACGTTGAGGTGGTTTAAAAAATAAGGAATACATTTCCTTAAACTAATGCTATTAAATTCACATTTGTTATACAATGAATGCTGAGGTCATAAAATGTCACTCTATGATTTTCGATTATCGATTCTTACCTCGTTTTTACCAAATCAACAAAATAAAATTATCACAAACAACAGAGCACCACATACTATTATTACTAAAATTTCTGTAGTAAGTCTTGACGCAAAACACAAAGGAAAGGTTGTATAGTCGGACAATTTTCAATTAAAGGTGACTAATCTACAAATTGAACTAAACGGTAGCGGCAACCATAAAAAATGTCAGCAGTAAATTCTTGTCGGGGTTATTTTTATTGTGTATGCTTCGCCCATGTAAATAAGTGAAAAAGTAAGACAACTCCCATAAAATTTGCCCCCGTAACAATATAAATTGGTGCGATTCACTAGTGTCTAGTGAGACAAGTTCATTGAATAGTTTGAAATATCGGTAACTTTATCAATATTTTGCTGGTCTATATATATTTACGTTCTTAGAAAGAAAAGAAATAAGAGAAATATGATAGTTTAGTTTATTCGTTCCACATTTTATACGTGCATAGGCGTAGTGTTATTAGTAACTTTAAAATAGTTTTGAGGTAAGTAAAGTAAATTTGAGGCAAGTTTATTCTTTATATAGTATAAGCCATTAACGGCCGCTCAATATACAAAGAGAAATTTGACAATTAATTTATTAGATTGGATTAAAAACACATAAATTAAGACTAATTTACAACCAAAAAGATTTTTTTTTCTCATTTATAAGGAAAACAGTAAAATTTTTAATAAAGGAACATATTGTATCTTAAATGTAAATTATATTTTAAGGTGAAAATTTTCGAAACATTCGGGGTGTAGATGCATTCTACACCTTTTACATAAATAAATAGTATTACTTTTGCACCTCCTACATTCTTGCACTATCGTCTCTTTTTGTAATGTGGCCAATATTGTCGAATCTGGTTTCATCTGGTAAAGCAAATTTAGATTGACGTCCATGTATTAATATCCTCATCCTTTGACCAATGCATATCAACTTAAAGCAGAGTGTGAACCAGATAATATACATATGCTAATAATTTTTTTTTAAATCTATGTTCAAAATTGTGACGGTTATTCTGCGATGCATAAATATTTGTAAAATATAGAATGCTCTCAATTACTTTTTTATCAATAAATAGTGAAAAAACTTCAATATATAACTTGCTTCCATGGTTAGTTTTTATATTGTCTAAATATCAATCAGACTGATGTTGAATTACTATTGAGCACGAAGGAGTATCTGTTGTTACAACTTGAGACAAATTTGGATTTACTATTTTTGCCTGGTTTTTTCTTGGGACGTTTTATCTGTGGTTCAGAGGAATATCATAATCAGAATCGTCAGAATTCCCAATCACTTGTATTTCATATCTACTTGCAATATCCGATGTTATTGATTCATCACAAATGATATTATCATCAATGTCTTCTACATCAGAAACTTTCTAATCTAATCTCGGCGCACATATAATAAACCACATTAAGTGAGTCAGCATTTTCACAATCTGAGTTTTCTTCTAACAAAGCTATTAACTCTTTAGTAGTTAGTGCCCTCTTTATTTCATATTTCGAGAATTTACTAAAATAAACAAATGCACTGCTATATACACGCATTCACATGATAATAGTTTGGCTTATTTCATTTTAATTTATATGAACTTCATAATATATTTTTATATTTATATAAACAAATAAACAAAAGGAAACTTTCAAATTAAGTTAAAAAAATATAACGTTTACAGCACACAGCAATTCTATAAATAAAGAATGATGTGTAATGACGAGATCGTATGTTATAATTTCAGATTGTTTAGACTAATAAAAAAATTTGTATTTTCCAAAGTTTTCTGTTTTTTAAAGTTCTGTATTAGGTACTCTCTAATTAGAATAAAATTTTACTTTAATTTGTTAGACAACTATAAGATACCTGTCAAAAGAGACATGATAATTTAATAATTATATCTGTCTTACATTTAATTTTAACATAATTACTTATGTGTTTAAATAAATAATTGAATTTTTTTTGGTACTCCTCTGCAACATTGATAAGTGGAATATGATTTCGTTGAAAAGTTGCCGATGTTGCCAAATAATCACCTTTAATTAAAAATTGTGTTAGTATAGGCAATGTGCAAAAAATAACTTACGAAAACAATCAATATATTATTGTAAAAACTTTCCGGAATAACCTGGATTTTGTATTGGCAACTATTTTACTGATTTTCATGCTTAGAGTCAAATTTTTTATTTTTTTGTTATGCAATTGTTATATGTTACTTTGTTTAACCTTATGAATTTTTAGTTTTTTGAATTATAAAAAATATTTTTAAACTATTTTGACTGGAAGACTGTAATGTTTTTTGTGCAATATATAGATATCCTTATTTTAGTTCGCTTTTATTTATTTGTTGATAAAAATAGAAACCAAATTAGTAAGACTCACATGGACGCCAGTCAGCACATAGCAAGAAAATCTTACCAGGGTCCGCATGGCGCACATGTGAGTCGCAAGTCAAAAATTAGTCAAACTCCTGTATATATTATTTTAAATATTAATACTCTTTTAAATATTCTATGTATGGTCCATATTGTTATACGGCATGAAAACATGGACGTTAAGAGTACCTTCCATTAATAAGTTGGAGGCTTTCGCAATGTGGACGTTGCGAAGAATGTTCCGCATACCATGGACAGATGGGGTGAGAAACGAGGAAGTCTTAAGAAAGGCAAATAGTGAGAGAGAACTACTCAATTTGATCAAGGTACAAAAAATTGGATAACTCAGCCCTATTCTGAGAGGAAAAAATACGCAATCCCTCAACTAATCATTTAGGGAAAGATTGAATGCAAGAGAGGAGTAGGTTGCAAAGAAATGTCGTGTCTACGAAACATAAAGAACTAGACAGGCATAAATAACACTGGCGATCTTTTGCATGCCGCAAAAGACAGACGTATTTAAGATAATTATTAAGATAATTCGATAATTAAGATAATTATTAAGATAATTAAGATAATAGATTATTAACATAATTCGCCAAAGCACTATAGGTGCATGGCACTATAAGAAGAAGTGAAAACATTTTCTAAGTTCAAATTAACAAATTAATAACTTCTTCGAATTTATATTGTATTCCCTTTGCTGTTGTCATTGTTATATACTGTCCCTAAACGAATTGCTTATTTGTTCAATCCATACTCCAAGCACTCTTGTTTTTTTGTGGTTAATCAGACCTGTTCTATTATTGTTTTCTTGCTGTATAACCTTTTCTAATAATATGCTAAACATTATAGATGATCATGGATCACCCTGCCGCTCTCCTTTTTTGATCTTAAAGCTTTCTGTTATACTTTTGTTTATCTTGACTGTATTCAATGTCCTTTGAAGAATTAGTTTTATCATTCTAATGAGCTTTGAAGAAACATCCATATCTGTTAAAACTGTGAATTCTTTCCTTCTGTTGACTTGTTTGAAAGCCTATTTAAAATTAAGGAAAATAACCATTGTGTCTTTATTGTATTCGTAACTTTCAACCTGTATTTTTCTGAGTGTGGAGATCTGATTTACAGTACTTCTGACTTTTCTGAACCACACTGATATTCTCCTACGACTTTATCAACCTTCGTTGTTAATCTATTCTTAATATGCATAGCGAACATTTTATATCCTGTGTTGAGCAGCGCTATGCCTAAATAATTCGGACATTCAGTCATATTTCCTTTTTTGTGAATAAAGCCTAGTATTGCTTGTTTCCATTCCTCGGGTAATATTTCTTGTTTCCATATATCTTTAATTAATTTCTGGATTTTATCTGCTAACTGATATTCTCCAAATTTAATCATTTTAGCTGTTATGCAGTCACTTCCTGGGCTTTTGTTCATCTTTAAATTATCGATAATATTCTGTACTTCACTTATAGTCGGAGCTTGTTCTTCGCTCTGTTGGTTTTGTGTTTTATTTGCTAGATCCATTACCTCCTGGTTTTTGTCATCTATCTGTTTAACTCCATTTATAAGATTATCAAAGTACTGCTTCCATCGTTCTAATATCTCTAGTTCTCATATTATAATTTCTCCATTCTTTTTTTTTACAATGTACCGTTTTCGGCTAGTGTCCTCGTTTCTCGTTTTTTATCGCTCGGTACAGGTTCCTTTTTCAGCTTAGCTTCATAATTTTTTCTTTTATTTTCTTAATGTTCCCTACAACATGCATTCTACATTCCTTTTATCCACTATGCTCATTAATTTGTTGTTAATAATTTATCCATACAACATTTGAGCACTTTCTGTCTGTAATCAGATGGGCTATTTACTTTCGTATTCAATTTTTTTTTGTTTTGAAGATTTGGTACTAATTGTTTCATCCATATTTTAACCAAATAGTGGTATAAGTTATGCAGCAGCAGGCTCATCTTTGTTATGCAGTTTTCTTCGTTTTTTTAACTAAAACATAAACAATCTAGTTGAACCTACGGCTGTCCGGAGATCTCTATGTTCCCTTATAAATGTCTTTTTGATGGCGGTACTTTTTATCATAAGTCCTTTTTTTCAGCACAATCCACCAGAAAATATCCATTTTCTTTGGCCTCTGCATGTAAACTGTGTTTGCTTATAGTGGGCATTAATAGTTCTTCCCTGCCTATTTTGGCAGTAGTGTTTCTTAGAATAATTTTTATATCATACTTGGGTATAGCCCCATATATTTTATCTTATTTTCGATAAAATTGCCCATTCAGCATTATTCTCTTTTCTTCCGAGGGTGCATGTATACTCACAAATGTTATCTTTTTGTATGTACCTTTTAGTCGACGGTGTCCGAACTATCGATTATTGGTTTAAGGTCTAAAACAAATTCTTTCAATTTTTTACTTATTTTAAAACCAGTACACAGCAGTCTGTTAATGCCTCCACTATTGAAAATATATAAAGTCGTTTATTTCCTGGCTACCCTGTCCCAATTGTTTTGTCTTTTATAGATCGACTTATATTTTATAATTTCGTTTATTAAATTCTTCAGTTTTTCTACTTGGTAAGATCCTCTTATATTTTAAATCGGTGGTTTTACTAGATGACAATGATGAAAGTCGAATGTAAAGTGCGCGTACAAGGGGATGTTTCAAAACCATTTAAAACCAACAGAGGACTGCGCCAGGGAGATGCGCTATCATGCACGCTGTTCAACCTAGCGTTAGAAAAAGTTATGAGAGATTCGGGAATAAACTTAAAAGGTACGATATATACCCGTAATATACAAATAATGGCATACGCTGATGATATCGTCATAATTGGAAGAACCCAAAATGAAGCAGTGGAGGCTTTCACACGTATCAAAAATGCCGCAGAAAACATCGGACTTCTGATTAACATCCAGAAAACTAAATATATGCCGGCCATATCAAGAATTCAACAAAATAACATAGAGGTGCAACACGAAACGATAGAAATGGTAGAAGAATTCTGCTACTTAGGATCACTGGTAGACTACAAAAATAACACATCCAACGAGATAAAAAAAAAGAATATGCGTGACTAACCACTGTTATTTTGGCCTGGGCCCTCAACTAAGAGCGAGAAGTATGTCAATAGAAACAAAGTGCAAACTTTATAAAACAATAATACGCCCAGTGCTCACATACGGATCGGAAACATGGGCAATGACGACCCGAGATGAAGAGTTACTGCGAGTCTTTGACAGAAAAGTATTGAGGACCATATATAGCGGAGTAAACGAACAGGGTCTGTGGAGAAGGCGATATAACTTTGAACTCTATAGACTTTTTGGTGATGCAGATATTGTGAAGACCATCAAAATAAACCACCCAAGGTGGGTGGGCACGTTATGCGGATGGATGAGAGTGATCCCACTAAAATAACTATGCTAAACAGGCCGGTCGGAAGAAGAAGAAGGGGGCGACCTAAACTCAGATATCTGGACGATGTACAGGAAGATCTGAGGGAGATTGGAGTGAGGGGCTGGAGAAGACAGACACTCGATAGGGAAGGATGGAAGAATGTTTTGAAGCAGGTCAAGGCTCACGAAGGGCTGTAGCGACAACTGATGATGGTTTTACTAGTTCTCCTGTTATTTTGTTTTTATTTTTATTAATTTGTTTTTGCTTTCCTTTTTTCGTGTAAGTTTTCCTTGTCATGTCGTTTTTGTCGATTTACCTTCGTTTGCATAAGATTCTAGTTGAGATTTCTTCCTTTATTTTTTTCAATGGCTCTTTTTCTTTGTTCCATCTCCATGGTTCTTTGTTTGCTATTAATCTGTGGTAGCCTGTGGTTTGTAATTGTTCCTTTGCTTTTCTGCTCTTTAACCATTATTCTAATTTTGGCATGTATTTCCCTATCGTCCTTTGTTAGATTAATACAGTGAAACTTAGATAATTCGAATCTCAAGGGACCGTTAAAAAAATTCGAATTATCTAAAAATTCGATCTAAAAATATATCCACAAAAAAACAAAGATGCCTAAGAAGACATCTACAAATGATAAAAATCAACAATATTTGACCATTTTTATCGCTTGCAGATGTTTTCGTTACAACTTTTGCCCGAATTTTGTCAACCGAAAAAAATTTCCCAACAAAATTCGACCAGAATACCAATTAAAGCATTTGCAAGCTATAACAAATGGTCAATTATTGTCGATTTTTATCATTTGCAGGTTTTCTCATTGGTATTTTTGGCCAAATCTTGGCCGAAGCAATCGGCAGATAAAAAATTCCCAGTGAGAACGCATCAGTAAAACAATAAAACATTTTGTCTCAAAAAATTTATTAAAAATAAGAATACGTATGTGTTACAATTAATGAAAATACACTAATTTTTTCCAAAGAAATCCGAAATTTTTAGCTGCTTTTTAGAATTTAACTTCTCGGTAATGACAAACGATTCTAAGATGTTCAGTGAACTAAAAATAGAGTGACTTACATCATTTTTACTTTCAAAGTACCGTTTAAGTTGCGTAATATTGTGTGTTGCTTCGGCCGCAATCGGAACATGTATTTCTCCCGCCACTGATGATGCGTCGTCTTCATCACTCTCTTGTTTTTCATCATTGTCCTTAAGCACTTCAGCGATGATCTCTGTATCGGTTATTTCACCACATACTACAACATCTTCATCCACGTTGACAAAATCTTCATAAGAGATGGCAGGATCAGAAATGATGTCCCCCCAACAGTCAACTGAAAGCAGCTCTTCTGTTAAATTGTCGTCTATGTTCTCCTCCTTTTTTATAAAACCAGCTCTTTTGAAACAGGGTTTGATCGTTTCAGGTGGTACTTAGTCCCAAGCTTTCTTACACATTCGAGATGTTTGTAAAATGTCTAACTTTATTTTAAGGGCGTCGCAATCTTCCATCAATATGTTTTCAACCAAAAAAGTCTGTAAAAATGTTTAAAATTTTTTATGACACCCTGGTCCATAGGCTGGAGAACTGAAGTCATGTTAGCAGGAAAAAAAAACTTTTACATTTTCCATCAATGGGATAGTGGTGTGTGCATTACAATTGTCAATAAACAAAATAACTTTTTTTTTTCTTTTATGAACTTTTTGTCTAATTTTTTCAGCCAGTTCTCGAAAAGATCACTAGTCATCCAAGCTCTTGCGCTGCTCACATATTCCACTGGTTTTGACTTGACGTTCTTAAAACAACGCGGATTAGCCAACAGTCTTTCCGATCCGTCCATGTTTGCACCAATTAGGAAATTTACTCTTTCTTTACTTAGTTTTTCTCCGTGACATTTTTCGTTTTTAAATGCTAGCGTTTTGTCAGGAGTGCATTTAAAAAAGAGACCCGTCTCGTCAACATTAAAGATATCTCTTTCATCTATACCCTGAATCATCTCTTCCAAATTTTTTTTCAATTTTCCAAATTTCATTTCAATAGCAAATTGTTCAGCTTTGCTTCTTATAAGGGGACCACTCACGGGAATCTTCTTATCCCTAGCTTGTTTGAACCATTTTAACACACAACTGTCTAAATTTGGATTTTCTGGCTTCCTTAACCTTTTTCGATCTTTACCGCACTCACTTTCACTGTTGAGAATTTTTTCTTTATTCTTCATGTAGGTGGATAATGTGTTAGGAGGAATTCCAAAGTCCCTGGCAATCTCAGATTTTTTCTTCGTCCCCTTTTTTACTTCTCTAATTGCCGCTATTTTTTCCGATAACGTTAAAGTTTTGTATGTTTTCGTATTACCATGCGACGACATCTTTACTTAATACGAAGTGACTTGACGTGATTTGCGGTGATTGCAATTGCAACGCCAACGCATCTTAACTGAAGGGGCATGCCAGATGGGGTAGAATTTAGGTGACAGGTACGGGTACAATGTACAATGGCGTTGAATGCCTTGAAACAAGTGGCACGTTAGAACAGAAAAGAATACTACCTCTTTTAGCGGAAATTTCCAGCATGAAATTTAATTTTTAACTTGTAGAAAAGTTCGAATTATCCAAAATTATCCCAAAATTATCCAAAATATAATTCGAATTATTCACGACTTTTTAACATTACTTATATAGGAAATGCTAGGGACTAGAATACAAATTCGAATTAAAGAAGATTTCTAATTAACTAAGTTCGAATTAAGCAGGTTCTACTGTATTTACATTTCTTTTTTCTTTCAGTTAGTTAAACTTTACTTTACTTTGCATTACTTTGGACTATTTGTATTTGTTATCCGACTCCACTAGGCATGTTTTGTGTCCCAGCTTTCTTGCATCATTAACCTTTACTTTAACTTCTATTTCCTTTTCTATGAAACCTCCTACTGTATTATTTTTAGTATATTTGGATTTTCCGTGTTAATTGTAAGTCCTTGAATCACAATATTCCTTTTTGGTTTCTTTCCTTTTAGTTTTTGTAATCTTATATTAGTTTTACTTAATTAGTTTTGCAGCTGATTTATTTCTTTTATCGCTATTTTATTAGTTATCTTCAGTTCTTTCATTTCTCTTCGATATTCGTTTTGTTCTTTTTTAAGTTCTTTCAGTTCTTCATTTAATATATTCATGCTTTATGCCTGTTTTTTTACCAACTTCCTGCTTTTCTCTTCCTGAATCTGAATACGTATCATATGTGTCTATCAGATTTAGAAGGTTTCATTTTCTTACCGTTACTCTTGTTTTGCGTGAATATTCCGTGCACCGCGATAGAAGTTGATGTCCTGGTCCACCCTTCAGAGATATTCACCCCTCTTAGTGAAATCATCTTTTCAATAGACTTTGTTTAGGTACACTTTCCAACAACCATTAGTTTTAATTGAGGTTTGGCGAAACCACCTTATAATAATTATCTTGGACTTCGGATTAAAACCAGCTGTTTTGTTTATCTTATCAATATAACCTTACTTTTGTCTTTTATTAACAGTGTTGTTTTTTACTTCAAAAATATTACTTTTTTGCAATGAATTTACACTTGTTTTATTGTCCTTTACTTTATAATTACCTGGTACTGTCAGTTAGAATTTAATCTTCGTAACAACTTTTAAAATTTTCGAGGTTATCTTTTTCAACAAATCAAACACTTTAGCACTTTCAATGTGACGTTTCAATAAACTAACTAATAAAGACAAATATCCTGCCCATAGAACACATGTCTTAAAAGCCACGAAAATCTTCTTATAGGTCTCCCATTCAACTAAACCCAATAAAATTGTGAAGGGATTTACTGGCAGTTAGAACGTTTTTCAGCAACTTGTTTCCGATGATTTACTTGGCTTTATTTGTTTGCATAAAAATTTAATAGATCAATCACATAATTCATGTATTCACTAGTTGACCAAGTTTAGTCTTGATTTCTACTGGTAATCTCTCTACAAATTTAAGTTAAAATCAACCTTAGTAGATAGATTTATATAGAAAAAAAGTCTTTTCTTGCATAACGAATATATTAGTACTTACTGCAAATTTTTAGCGAATCGGTTTATTCACTCGTCCACATTTTTGGGAGACGGTTTTTCATAGCAGAATTAAAATAAATTTTAATAGGGCTAAGGACTTTTAGTCTTTTTTTGCATGAGCAAGTGCCATACAGCCAGTCACAACATGATAATATTCTTTAAACAACAGAAGGATGCTTTGGCCTTTACATAGACCGCCACATTTGTTAGCATAATTTTTAAAATATAATTTTAAGTGTAAACGGAAATTAACAACGAACACATCGGTTCTTAAAATACTAATCGTACTGAGTGTCTTCTTTTATTTGTGCTTGTTTTAGTATTTGAGCTATAAATTATCTTAAATCAACTTGAAATTTCGTTTCTGAACCGTTGAATAATGCATGTCAACGGGATAGAAAATTCGTCTTTTCAATTCCGCTATTCCGTCACCCTTATATTTTTTGAAAATAAATACCTGCCATAGAATTGATGTTGAAAATTCAGGCATAAACTTGGTTTTTTCATCATATTACTTCTTATTCAATCATGAAAAAAATTGATGTAGGCAGTTTTTAGCAGATAGGTAGGATGTATGATTCAAGATTATCTAAAGTTATTATTTTAAAATGTTTGTTAGCATTTTTAGTTATTATATTTAAATATTATATTAATTTAATAAATAATTTCTAGTATTCCTTTTTAGAAATCCGTAGTTATCCTTTTTGTAGAATACCTATATATAGGATATAGTATAATGGAATACAAGCCCATTGGGCATTTTTAAGGGGTCATTTGACACAGCATGAATTATATATAAATCAATACTACAATATGTAATAACAACTTTTGAAACTATGCCGTCAATTTTTATCGGTATAAACTTACCACTTAAGGGAGGGGGGTAATTTGGTCAAACATTTTTGTACGGCATTTATAACTTAGGTAGGTAATACAAAAATAATGACCTGCGACCTAATGCCGTACAAAATGTTGACATCATTTTCGGCAATTTGATACAGTACGGCATTCATACACATAGTTCCGATCGTTATTTAGATTATTATTATTGTGTCTATCAGCTGGTACAGGAGTGAGAAATCTGGGGTGCACTCTTCTATTTTTAAGTAGTAGAAGAGAGGTGATTTGGGCCAATATAAAACTCACTAATTTAAATTGAGTTGCATAAAATATTAACATTTTTGGATATGCCGTACATTTTTCACCGTGCATGTGCTTATGAGAGGAACATTACGATCAAAAATTTCTTTACAGAATTGATATATTTTGTTAATATGGACATCAATTATCAACAAAAATTAAACAAATTACAAAAAAATGGTTAAAAATGGCTTTATAAGTACTATAGTCCAGGTTGTGGGACTGCTCACCGTAGAAAAATTATTTCTGATTCCGGTTCTTTACTGATTCCTGGTAAAAAATGTTCCCTTAAAAAAATCAGTAGAGTGCCGGGCAAAATTTTGAACAGAATTTTATTAATCAATTTTTTAAACAAATTCCGAATTAATCAGTTTTTGTCTCGAGAAACATTTTTTAGGTTTTTTGGGTCAAGTTAAACAATAAAAGTTTCTTAATTTTTTTCCAAGTTGATAGTTTTTGAGTTATAAATAATTCAAAATCTCAAAAAAGTAAAAATACGCTTTGTCAAGGCAGAAAAACTCATATGAAAATTATTTTTTTTTTCAAGTTCCCTAAATTAAAAAGCAGTTTTGAGATACTTAATCTTAACATTATTAATAATAAGTTTTGTGGCGGTGGAAAGGGTCTATAATAAATTATTAATAACATTGGAATGATGTTAAGCAAATAAAATTTATGTGATTTATTATTTGACAAATATCTATAATATGACATAACAAAGTCTGACAATTATCCAAAATTTGTTTCGAATGGCGACAAGATGCGATCTCAATAACTTCAACAATGAATATTTTCCGAAAAATTTTGTTACATACGGTAATGTAGAAATTAGCATAAAAAGATAAAACGCTTGTAAAAAAACATAAAGAAACAAGTTTAAAACATTTTTTTCGTGTACCTATTAGATAAAAGGCAAATATAATTAAAAATTATAAAGGGAAACTTTCCCAGTGGTTTGCTGTATATCATAGTCTAAAAAACTTAAGAAACTATAAAACCTTTTTTATGTATTTCATCTTTATATAGTTGGTAAATTAATTCGTTTGGATAATTTTTAGTGTAAATTAAATATACCAATTACACAAAGAGAAGTGTTTAATTAAATTTTAAAAGAACCTTTAGATTTTTTTAGATTTATAATTATACTGTGATATATGCCATGGTGTAAAAGCTAGGTAAAATAAACTTAAAATTCAAATCTTAATAAAAAATAGAGTATAGATATATACGAGTATAAATAAATTAACTCAATAAACGCATACAAAAGTAAGTAAGGAACTATCTGCCAACATAATTACGTCACAATAGATTAAATAATGATTTATCTTCACACATTAAACATCATATGGCTAGTATTACAGTATAACAGTATTACAGTATTACAGTATTACAGTATTACAGTATTACAGTATTACAGTATTATAGTATTACAGTATTACAGTATTACAGTATTACAGTATTACAGTATTACAGTATTACAGTATTACAGTATTACAGTATTACAGTATTACAGTATTACAGTATTACAGTATTACAGTATTACAGTATTACAGTATTACAGTGTTACAGTATTACAGTATTACAGTATTACAGTATTACAGTATTACAGTATTACAGTATTACAGTATTACAGTATTACAGTATTACAGTATAACAGTATAACAGTATTACAGTATTACAATATTACAGTATTACAGTATTACAGTATTACAGTATTACAGTATTACAGTATTACAGTATTACAGTATTACAATATTACAGTATTACAGTATTACAGTATTACAGTATTACAGTATTACAGTATTGCAGTATTACAGTATTACAGTATTACAGTATTACAGTATTACAGTATTGCGGTATTACAGTATTACAGTATTACAGTATTACAGTATTACAGTATTACAGTATTACAGTATTACAGTATTACAGTATTACAGTATTACAGTATTACAGTAATACAGTAATACAGTATTACAGTATTACAGTATTACAGTATTACAGTATTACAGTATTACAGTATTACAGTATTACAGTATTACAGTATTACAGTATTACAGTATTACAGTATTACAGTATTACAGTATTACAGTATTACAGTATTACAGTATTACAGTATTACAGTATTACAGTATTACAGTATTACAGTATTACAGTATTACAGTATTATAGTATATTAGTCCGTTAAAATTATTAATTTACAAGTAGCATCTATTCACATTGTCTATGGTCAAAGGATACAGTTATGCTTTGTAGATTAAAACTTAATTATTTCGGAAAACTTAAAGGGATGCGGCATCGGCATTTTCTCTGCAACTTTACCAGTATATATAAAAAGGAAAATGAGAGAAACCATTTTCATTTTAATATGCTCATTCAGTTTTAATGTGACACACAATAAACAGTTATAACACTGTAAGTAGTTAGAAGTTAATAAAATTAGTGAAAACGTATTTTAATTTATTGTGTTAAATAAAAGAGCTCTATTACAAAACTCTATAATGTATTATTTTTGATAGTAAGTATAAAACTTTATTTTATTCTTTAGATGTAATGTTCTAATTAGTATAGAGTAAAAAAGTACCCTGATGTGAACTTTGACTCAACCAGGTGTTTGACAAGTTTTTTAAGTTTTATGAACTTTGATAAACAAAACATCTATGTATTTTGAAGTATGTTCGGTGGACTTTTTAAATCATTAAAAATTTAAGATAAAAAAAGCACCATCTTAAGAACTTTCGTCTGTCAGTATTTCGTCTAAAATACCGATTTATAAATATTGATTTACTAATTTTTTGCTGCTTAGAAAATTGTAAAAAACTTAAGAAGGATTAATTCTGATAAAAAAATGTTAATAATTATTGTAAAACTGAACCTACAATCTTTGATGGTAAGAATATGGTCAAAATGTCAGAGTTATTCATCAGTTAGTATAGAAGTTTTTTAATTTGTTTACAACGTAACAATGATTTAAGTGGGAAAAACAAGAGACAGATAGTTATTCTATAAAAATAATTTAAAAAAAAAGTTAGAAAAAGCCATTTCCAGAACTGCAATACTTACTCGAATAAACATTGAAATGTTTTGCTTATAGACAATTGGAATACCATTTTTTTATATTGCCCGGAGAAAAATTATTTTTCATATTCAAAAAGCTCGCAAAAAAAAAAGTTGTCCTTCGATTATTCTGGACTAGAGTAGTTCTTTTTTTTAAATCGGTGATATCGAAAATGAAATATAAACTTAAAACTCGAGCTATAAATTATCTCCCACTATTGTTGACAGAAATTGACATTTCTTTTTATAATAGGTACCTATGTATGTACCCTTTACGCACGTTACGAATATGTCATTTGTTAATAAATTATTTTTAAATTAACCTTGTAAATTGTTTAAACAATTTTTAGAAACGAATTTTACGATAGTTTTAGGAAGATTTTAAATAAAACTATAAGTAAAAAAAATTTAAATTAGGAATTTTTTTTACACATATGGCAACCATTGTTTGTTAAATATTTGTTGGTATATAATATGGTATAATCGGTTCGCTAATCTCAGTTCCCACTGTCTACTAAATTTTGTAATTATTTTTTTGCGAAGTTAGATATTTATATTTTTACAGACTAGAAGTAGCTGGAAATTACTATAAAACCAACCACACGTGCTCATAGTCAATAATAATAGTAAACAAACATAAATCAAATCAACCTTTAAAAATAATTACCACCATTAAACATTTATTTATTTACATCCCAAAACATATTGATAGTTTCTTACACTAAATAATAAAATAATTTATTTTACAAAATAAAAGTATTTTGAGGAAATAAATCACACACAATTAGGCAGTCAATCAGAAAAGGTTACAAAGCGGCATACTTAATTGTTGTTTACATTCTCGTACGAAAAAGCCAAAATAAACTTTGGTAAATCAACAGCGCAAATAAAACAAATTTTTATTACAATAGGTATAAAAAATTATATTCACTGAAATATATTTTTTAAATATATACGGAAAATTTTGTGGGTTTAGTGTACACTCCCACTATTAATAAAAATTCTTTTTTTTTTAATAGATGTCTGCAAGTTAATTTAAGCTGTTAATAGTGTGGGGTAGGAATTTTTGTGTTGTATGTTTCCGACTGTGAATCTGTCAAAATATTCCCCAGCTGAGCAAATGGACTTTATTGATGTGTTACAAACAATTTTAATTATATAAATTATTTACTTTAATTTATTTTAAATTCAATTGTAAGTGATCTATTCCCATATTTTCCAATAAAAATTGTTTTAGCAATATCGTTCAAATTTGTTTGTCGAAAATTGTTTAAACAATTTACATAGTTAATTTAATAAAATTAGACGATGGGGTAGAAATTAGACAAAGTGATGAATACAAGTATATGTGTATGAAGATAACTCAAGATGGAACACTCGATGCTGCTATAAAAGAGAGAAACATACAGGGTAGAAAAGCCATATCCATGATGAACGGCATTCTGTGAGACCAAACAATATCTAAAGCGAACAAACAACTCATATACAACACCATACTTAAAAGTGTTACCACATATGGCAGTGAAGTTTGACCAATGAAACAAAGAACAGAGAAACTGTTACTAGCAACAGAAATGGACTTCTGGAGAAGAGCAGCAGGCAAATCAAGAAGAAATCGGATACCAAATGAGAGAATACGAGAAATGATGGGAATCAAGCATACAATAGTTAATGACATAAAAACAAAACAGTTAATATGGTACGGCCATGTACAGAGAATGCCAGATGAGAGGATTCCGAAACAGATTTTGACGTGGACACCACAAGGAAACCAGAAAAAAGAACCAGAGGAAAGAGAAATCCCTCCAGGCCTATGGTTAAATAGAGAAGAATGCCGGTTAGAAGTCGGAAGGTATCGGAGAACGCTGTAAACCGATAGTAGTAGTAGTATTTAATAAAAAACTTATTAACAAAAGGTATATTCGTAATAACAGAAACGATTACATAAAAATTAACAAAGCAACATCCCATTCAATCAACAAGCTCAGAAATAATAAAAAGTGACGAACTTCGTCCCTAATTATTGTTACCTTTTTTTAATTTGTGAAAAAATGCCAGATTTTTGAATATGAAAAAGATAATTTGTCCCAGGTCGTAGCAAAAAAGTTATTCTAAATGCTTATGAAGAAAAAATGATCGCATTACAAAATAAGTTTTTTTAATTTTTTATGTATACATAATATTACTCTTTTGCTTATGCTACCCGTAGAATCATTGTTAGTTAATTTTTTTCTGACTTTTTGTGTTATTGCACCAAAAAGTTGTTTTGGATAAACAAATTAAATAACTTTTATTAAACTAATTGATGAATCACTCTAAAATTTTAACCACATTTTTAATAATATGAAACCCAATTTTCCACGCAATGTCAAGATAGTAGGTTAATTTTTTTAGGAGCAATTTACATTACTTTTTTATTAAAAATTAAAAACTCTTAGGTTTTTTAACAGTTTTCTAAGCAAAAATTAGTCAATGAATATTCATAAATAGCCATTTTACCGCTTTAAACGTGTTTTGTCAAACAATTACTTTCAAATTTGCTTAAAATGCTTTAATTTTTACTGGTAAACGGAATTTCATAAAACGGTGAAATCTGGCATTAAAATTTTAATAATTTAAAAAGTTTACCGAATCGTTTAGATTATCGAGGTCCATAAAACATTGTCGGTCACCTGGCCGAAATAGAGTCACGAGAATATCATATTTCTCTGGACTGTAATGTTCACGTTCACTAACTCTCCTCTTCCCTGTCTCTGTTTTAGGTACGAAAAATTTGGACATATTTTGCAACTAATTGATTAATTAAACGCTCATATAAACATGTGTCAGTCGTTTCAGAAATAAGTACAGAATGTTAAAAACTTGGCATTTGTGGATCTGAGAAAGGCGTATGACTCTGTACCAAGGTCAGAACTATGGGAGGCAATGTACAAATTAGAAATACAGACGGAACTCATAGAAGCTACAAAAGCTCTGTATAAAGAAAATAAAGTGTCCATTAAAATGGGAACAAGAATCATAGGAGACTTCACCACAACAAAAGGGCTCCTGCAGGGTTGTTCCACATCTTCAACCCTATTCAAAATATCCTTAGAGAAAGCCTTGACTACATGGAAAAGAAAATGCGAAGGCATGGGAGTACTGGTACGGAACGAATACCTATATACGTTAAGTTTTGCAGACGATCAAGTAGTGATTGCACAAGATCAAGACGACCTTAGCCACATGATGAAGAAACTACAAGAAGAATATACCAAGGCTGGCCTAGATATTAACCTCGCGAAAACAGAGTACCTATCTACAAGTGAAGAAGACATAGAAGATCTACAGATTGATGACAACGTAACAATCAAAGAAAAGGATAAATTCAAATACCTGGGGTTTATAATCACGAAAAAGGCAACAACAGAGGAAGAAATTACACAAAGATTAGGACAAACAAGAACAGCAATCCGACAACTTAACTCAGTATGGTGGGATAGACACCTAAATATGAAGACAAAAACGCAGATTTATAAAACATTAGTACGAAGTATTATGACATATGGGGCCGAAAATTGGATCATAAACAAGAAAAACAGCAGTAAGATAATAGCAAGAGAGATGGAATGCCTGCGCAGATGCTGCAGAGTAACAAGAATGGATAGGAGAAGTAATGACGAAATAAAGCAAAGAACATCAATAGAAACAGACATACTAACATATATAGAACAAAAAAGACTAAAGTGGTATGAACATGTAAGAAGAGCTAGCGACAGCAGATGGAGAAAGAGAATAACCGAATGGAGCCCCATAGGAAGGAGGAAAAGAGGACGACCCCGAAAATCCTGGAAAAACGAAGTAGACGACGCCATGAGTAAGAGAGGACTAAACGATGGAGAATGGAACAACAGAGAGAGATGGAAACGGTTGAGCGAGGGAAGGCAGTGAATACTGTAGAATTTTTAAATATATATATATATATATATATATATATATATATATATATATATATATATATATATATATATATATATATATGTTAAAAACTTTTTTTTTAATGGAAGTTTTTCATAACATTTTTTTAACCGCTGGGTTTTTTTGAACGAGATTAATAATTATAAATTGGTTATTCAATTTTACCCAGACCTTTAAGAGCGTTACAAAGTATTATTTATAATTTTTATTTTTAATTTCTCTAATTTTTAACAGAAATTGGGATTCTTATGAATAAACTGTATTTTTAGACTTTTTCTTGAATCTAAGAAATAAAGTATTAATATATACCTACTTCTTTGACAACGCTAAGGGTACCCTTTTCTAAAGCATTTCAAAATTTCTAAACAAATTTTGTTAATATTATTTGCATTTGTTGGTCATGATAGAACACAAACTATCTTTTTTTTAACCTTCCAGAAATACTTAAAAACGATAAGGTGCATGCTATAGAAAAGAGATGAACAAAAAAACAGAAGGAATCTCTACACAAGCTGAAGTATAACCAGAAAAAACGAACAAACAAAAATATTTGCCCAACTGGTTTTGAAAGACTTAGAAGAATCTGTCATGAGTCATTAAGATTTTAATATACCATTCTTTTACCGCTATATCGATGACTGTATCTGTAATATTCCAACAAACAAAATAACCAAAATTTTAGATATTTTAAATAGCTACCATCCAATACTAAATTTTACTATAGAAATTGAACAAAATAATAAAATAAATTTTCTCGATATCACCTTACATCGCATAAACAATAGAGTAAAAACCATGTGGTTTACAAACGAAAAATGGGCTTCACGATATCTTAACTACAATTCTCATCATCCATTTTCCCATAAGAAGATTGTAATTCTAAGTCTTGCAGATAAATCTATACAACTAACAGATCCAAAATACAGACCAACTGCAATAAAAAAAAAGCAAAAAACGTCCTTCTAAAGAATGCATATCCCGAACATCTAATCGAAACTATTTTCAAATTAAGACTTAATAAATTTTATAACAACACAAATAACAACAAACCCAACAGTATTAAAACTAATTACACAACTCTTCCATATATAAAAGGTTTATCCGAACAATTACCAAATCTTTTAGCCAAACATAATATAACAGTGGTCCACAAAGAACAACCTTTTAAATAAATATTTCACAAAACTAAAAACACAAACTCCAAAACTTAAAAAATCACATGTTGTTTATGAGATACCATGTATTAACTGTGAAGGTGCCTATATCAGTTAAACTAGTCAACTGCTTCAATCCAGAAATCGTCCTCACAAATATGGCAAGAACAACGTCACTGCGCTCACAAAACATGAATGTGAAAAGAAGCATAAATTTGATTTTGAAAACATAAAAAAAATTTTAAAAACAGAACAAAACAAAAAGAAGAGGGAGATATATGAATCAATAGAAATAAAAAGAAATACCAACGCAATAAATGACAAAAAAGATACACAAAACCTAAATAAAATATATTTCAATCTGATTTGAATAATAATAAATATAACACAATAAGAAGCTCTTAAAGTCATAACTAATTAATATTTAAATGGGAATAAGCTTATTCCCATTTAAATATTAATTAATT
Source organism: Diabrotica undecimpunctata (assembly GCF_040954645.1). Classification (NCBI taxonomy): domain Eukaryota; kingdom Metazoa; phylum Arthropoda; class Insecta; order Coleoptera; family Chrysomelidae; genus Diabrotica; species Diabrotica undecimpunctata. The sequence continues at coordinate 62,084,996 of NC_092805.1, read as the reverse complement.
TAAAATGCCACAAGAAAATAGCTTCAAAGTCATAACATCTCCACTTTACCTTTTTTAAAAACATCAATGATACGCTCATATAAAAATAATTATATACTAATGACAGTAAACCATGAGATATCAAATATTATCTTTTATTTGTCAGTTTATTAATGTTTTTGTCCCGTTTTACGTTCTGATAAGTCATATATATACATATTTTACAATAATTGTTTGTCCTTATACATATACATTTTAGAATCTTGACAAAGGCAAGGGTTTCCTGCCGAAACGTTGATTGCTATGGAAAATAAAATCTAGTTCCACATGTAATATAAATTTTATTGGAAGAAAATAGTAAGCCTAGACGATGTCCAGATATCTTACTTGCGTTTCGTAGACTTCTAGCCTTTACTCTAGAAGAAATTACTAACTTAAAAAACTTGAGAGAGAAAGTGCTAAATTTAAATTTAAAGTTAACTACAACATGGTTATTGATCGTCAACAACAGTTTCCTGAAACCCGAACTATTGCAGGATGCGAGGTAGTCTCCTTTATGATATATCTTGGAGCTCTAGTTAACAATACAGGTAGTTGTTAACCTGAAGAATTCGAAGACGCATTTAACTGGAAAGAGCAGCAATTACTAAACGAAACGGGGTCTAGCGTGGTCATCACATTCCTATGACAAACAACAAAAGACTTGTCTCTTCTATTCTGGCCTTTTTCATATGTTACTATGCATACCAGACATGAACATTTAAAACATCAGATAGGCTACTCATAGACGCTTTTTGTAATCTGAACATGGAGACGACTGCTTTGAATTTCATGGACAGCTCGCCATACGAATATCTCCATTCTTGATAACATAACACCCAATCAGCTTTATAATTTTAAAGTTCTTTAATCATATACATCGTAATAACAAAATGGAGCCCTTAGTAGTCCAAGGAAGGCCTTAGAGTGAAGGCCAATGCGGCAGATCTCTACAGCGATAGGCAGATATCACGAAAAAGTTTCTGAACAACCAGTATACTAAGGCAGTACATGTAACAGATGACCGCGACCAGTGGAAAAATATAATTAACGAAACTATTCGAGCTGCTGAAGCTCAATGATAAACCACAACAATCTGCCAAAGTATAAATGACTGTGATGATTATGATTATAACAAAACTTTTGTAAACAGGAAGAAAATAAATCGCGTGTGGCTCTCCTTGTCCATAAAACTTCAATTTTTTTTTTGGTTTTGTATGTAAATTGTTTAGTCCACTACTACAACACAATGTGTAATTACTGGCATTTTTTATTGGCATCATTATTCAGACTACCTTAATAAACACGAGAATATTTGAAACACATAAATAACGTTAGATTCCGGTACAATTTAGATTTGAGACTGGAAAAAAATGTACTATTGACGCAGAAAATTAAAATATTTAGAATCGAGAAAAATAAAGCGCGCGCCACTATTGAAAGGCTGATTGTTTTAATACATTTTTAAGCAAGTCAAAATTTGTCATTTATATGCCAATGGCAATGTTAGCCAAATTAGATCCAGTTATTTAAGATAATCTTAATTATGTCAATGTAAAGATAACAAAACTCGTGTTCCACACCACTTAGGGGAACATTTTCAAAATAAGGTAATCAATATTTAAGTCCCTACAATCAGTCCTGTTTGTGCCTATACTATATTTAAAATATTTCCCTGTATAAAATAACCATAGGTTAGATTCTAATTGAGTTTGACTAAGTTAGAAACTTGGTTGAGTTTATAGAATCTACAAAGTCATTTGGCACTAAAGTAAAATAGAAATATGGAGTATGGTATAATGGAACATAAATAATAAACTTTCAAGCAAAGTAAAACGAGTTAAGTTATTATGAAAAATAGTTGAAGTAAATCTACTACTTCCGCTGTAGTTATGTTTTGTTTTTCAGTTTAAATCCAACGGGTGTGTCACCAATAAGTTTAACCAAAAAACAAACGTAATAATATCTGACGTAACAACAGACGTGATTTATTTTTAAAATTTGACTATTTATGAGTGGAATATTATTTGTATACAAATATACATATACATATTGAATGTAATACAAAAGATATAGAACATAATTATCTTTTCTACAATAGTTTGTTCAATAACGAAACCATAATAGTTAAAACTATTTTAATTTCCTAAACTAAAACTTTAATTAAATCCAAAAACCTATGATCAGCACGACGTGCCTTGTTTTTGCTGTATTGTATCTTCTGCGCCTGCCAGTTTTAGATTTAAACTATTTAAACCCAACTACCCCTATTATACTTCATTTTCGTCTTCTCTAATAGAAGCACGCAAATCAAACTCCCTTTTTAGCTTCTCAAATAGAAGCAAGTAAATAGTTCATGACACGCTTCTCAAATATAAGCAGATTTCAAGTTAATTATATTTTATTAAATAGTTAACTTAATTAAATTCAGTATTAGTACATATAATATGTAAGTATCTAAAATTATTCTTTATTACAATAGAAAATCGACAGTTTTTGTGCCAATATTTTGTAAATGCCGGTCCAGCAAATTACAGGGTTGCCGGATATGCAACTAAACTTTTGTGCTCTATAAATCGATTTTTTTTTTAATTTTAAAAACAATTAATATAAACAGTTGTGTATTTTAAGAACATTTTATTTGAACATTTATGTTTTTTATTATCATTTAAATGGTTGATTTGTTGGCAATTCCGATACTACTATTTATTTATGTAAATAATAAAATAAAAATATTTCTAATGGAAATCATATTTTATTTATTCTCTTTTTAATATTACTATTTACGACACTGTTAATAATCCGCAATTTTGCGACCTATTGGTGGCTGGTCCTTCGAGAGTTGTATCTATTTCTTATCTACCAAATGTAGGAAGGTGAGAATATCGTTTTTTAAATATTTGTTCTTAAATCGTTGAACCAGCTACCTTATCCTTTCCCCTACATTTGTTTTGGTCCTTCGAGCCGAATAATAATTATTAACAATAATTTACACAATACAAACAGATGTAATAAAAAAGATGTTATGTGTGATATATTTCGAAATATTTAAACAGGATCAGAATAAAAAATAGGATTTAAAAACAGCGATGCGCAGATATTCTTCTAATATTTCTTAAGCGAAAAGTTAGTGATCAACAAAAGAAATATGGGCACAGTTACAGATTAAGCTAAAGCGATTAAGATTGGAGATAAAGGGAAAAGTTTATGAGCAGAATTGCAGAATAAGAAGTTGTTAAATATTGAAATAAATTAATATTTCCACAACAAGATATAACGCTTTATAAAAGTTTTATCTAATAGTGTTCCATCGAAATGACATTATTGTTTACATGTTTCAAAATCACCAAGAACAACCATCTACAAGATGAAGATAAAAGATGTGAGGTTAAAGAAAATAAAGATTAAAGATTAAAAGTGAACGGGACTAGAAACAGACATAAAGAAGAAGTAGCATTATTCTAAAATTTTAAGTACTAACAAATAAAAATGGAATTTTTTATACATTGTAATTATTACTTACAATTTATAACAGCATTAAACACCAATATGAAGCAGAAGGTATAGAGTTATGCTTTTATTTTTAGCACAAAACTTATGTATATTTTAAATAAAAGTTTAGAAAAAATACTCCCTTAGTAATCAAGTATTTCATTTTGCAACAGAAAATGTTTACAGTTAAAAATCAAATAGCATAGAATTCCCAGCACAATCAAGTTTTCTGGCTAGGGGCAGAAATTCTTACTATTTTCCGAGTCCTACGGAAATGTCAATATAGATTTGAGGAGAGCTGAGACTAACGTTGGTTGACTGCTTGTGCCAATATTTACAGACAAGTAAAGTTAGATGAAATCACGTGAAGTGTATTTCATTTCTTAAACTGCGGTTGAGGTGCTGTCAATATTGAATGACATTTTTATTATTCATTATTATTCGTTACTTATTTTGAATGAAGCAGTAAGTATTAAATAGTAAATAAAATTTTTTAAAATGTTATTATTATAGACTTAATTGAAATTAATATTTCTTCATCTTTTTAGTGATTAAAAGGTTACATTTTAGTTATTACAAACTCTGTAAACTTTTGTTTTGATTTGTTAAGGTCATAATATTATTGTCACGTATTTATATTTTATAATTATTGTGTCATAATTAAACAAGTCCTTGAGATTTCAGCTTATTTGCTATGATTTCCCTACTGTTGCCTATTTATCCAAATATATCACCAGAGCAACCCCTTATTTATTAAGTTTATATGAGTATATATATTCTGGATAAAAACGAAAAAAAGCTTAAAGTACCATAGTAATTTATTAAAGCAGTCAAATAAAATATTATTATTTATGAAGTAATATGAGACAACAGAGATATACTTGTATTTTAAACCAAGTGATGGATTCGACCGTTACTTGTTGAAAAATTCATTTTATAATCACCATTGCTTTAATCACTCAGTAGTTGTTTGTTCTAAAGGCTGGTGATATTCCATTCTTTTTTAGTTGTTTGGCAATTTTTATTGATATCATGCCTGTATATGTAATCGAGAAGAAGGTACTGGGATTTTTATGTAGTTTTTGATTTACAGTTTTATTAATTATTTGTTCGTTGTACCCATTATTTACTGCTATTAGCTTAATGATATTTAATTATATCTGAAAAGTTTTATTTTGACCTTGGAATTTCTATTAATCTATGTAACATGCTAAGGTAGGTTGTCAATTTATGTTGTAGGATAAGATAATGAATTGTGTATAGTGGTGTCAGTATGGGTAGGTTTATAAAATACGGAAAACTCATGTTTGTTTTTAAGTATGATAAGTTTTAAATCTATAAAAATTACGGATTGTTTTTGACGATAAAAATTGGTCAAGTTGCCTGTTAGTTTCTGTAAAACATACCAGTACATCGTCTACGTATCTCCACCAATATAAAAAAAATTTTAAATACGGGATATTTTAAAATCTTTGTCTCTAGAGGATCCATAAACATATCTCATTGTAATGGGCTTGGAAAATGACCCATTAGAAGTCCTGCAATGTTATTTTTATATATTTGATTATTAGATTCAAAGTAGTCCTGGTTCATGCAAATTTCAAGAAGATGTAAAATTTAAGATATAAGAATTGGCTTTGTAATATTATGCTCTAAAAGGTTTTTTACTAGAAAAAAGTTTCTGTAGGAGGAATACTAGGAAAAAGATTTTTTACGTCAAATGAAATTAATCTAGAGTTGGTAGGTAATTGGCAATGTTATAGAACTAGTTTGATTATTAAATTAAAAGTAGTCCTGGTTTATGCAGGTTTTAAAAAGATATAAAATGTCAGATGTAATGATTGGTTTTTGAATATTATGGTCTAACAGGTTTTTAAACTAAAACAAAAGTTTCTGTAGGAGAAATACTATAAAAAATGTTTTTTATGTCAAATGAAATTAATCTAGAGTTTGTAGTTAATTAAAAATGTTGTAGAACTAGTTAATAAAATATATTAGGCCTTTCATTTTTCTCCCGATATTTTTATTTCTCCGTATTAAACGTTAAATTTTCTGGCAGTTATATTAAATTAAAATACGGTTTTGTTAATTAATCAATACATGTTTCCTTCCTGAAAAAACTGAATTTTGGAGATCGAGAGTGAGGGAGTCGCTAAAATGCACCAGAGGTACCTAGAAGTTAGATGCCGATACACACACCTAGTTAAATTCGGTTGTTGGTTATTGTAAAATAGTGCGAAACAGCATTGGCTGTACCAGTAAGTCCAATCCTAGTTTGATCTTTAACCTATAAAATGTTTTAATTTTTTATTGCATCCATTTATGATTTGATCACTGTTTGCACATACGAGTTAAAGTTCATTTATCTCACCAGGATTATCGAAGGAAATATACTTGATAATAATTTAATTAGTATTGATTATTTCGTAATAGATCATTGCTCGTTTAATTCGTTACATTGGGTCTATTAAGCCGGATGTGAACTCATTTGTTGAAATAGTTTTTTTATTGTTACATTCCATGTTTACAATCTACTCCATACACCGTTATGGCCATATACCGGTCATTTGTGAGTTAGGTACCGTCCAGTGACGGTTCTCTAAGTATTATTGCGGTAGGTCTTCTGGTCATACCCTCTTCTATCTTCTTTCGACAAGTGGATAAGTTATTTATCAGTTCGTTGTTGTGATCAGTGGTGCGATTGGTATATTTTATTGAGTGATTCTTTATTATGTCCTTAAGTAATGGGATGTCCAGATCATTGAAGGTTTACTACAGCCTCATCGTTCTATTCCATATGCCCTATAAGTGTAGCTTTGTACAGAGGTAGTTTATTTTCAAGAGATAACTGAGACCTTCTGTTAAATAGCCAGTTTATTTTTTAGTTTAAGATCTAGTTGTTTCCGTTTAGTTTTAATGTGCGTTGTACACGTAAGTTTTTTATCCAGGTGCAATCCCAAGTATTTGAAAACTGGTTTTATAGGAATGGGAGTATTATTAATATAAACTTGTGGACAGATGAATTTTTTTGTTGTAAAAGTAATTTGTACTGATTTGCTAGCATTAACACTGATCTTCCATTACTTAAGCCAGTTTTGTAATTGATATAAATGATTTTGTACTTTTTATGATGCTAAATTAGGGTAGATATCCACTGCCAAGATTCCCGTGCCATAGGCAAATGTAGCTAAGAAGGTATCACTGCTGATTGGAACGTCTGCTGTAAATATCAAATACAGAAATGGGCCCGAAACGCTACCCTGAGGTACGCCAGATTGTATGATGTGGTAATTTGAGTAGCTGTCTTTAATTTTGACTTGGAAATAACAATCAGTAAGATATGATTTTAGTATAAAGTACAGTTGGTCTTTTAGGTGTAATTTCAGTTTGTAGAGGAGACCCTTATGCCATACTCTATCAAATGCCTATTGTATATCCTAGAAACACTCCAGCGCAAAAATTTTTCTCTTCGAGAGTTGTTTTAATTATATTTACTATTCTGTGGCATTGTTGGATGGTTGAGTGTTCACGTCTAAATCCGAATTGGTGTTGTGGTATAATTTCGTTTTGGTTTATGGGAACAATTGCTCGATTTTATGTAATAGTTGCCTTTCTAATACCTTTGACATTATTGGGAGTAGCCTTATAGGGCGATATGAATTTGCTTGCGTTGCGGGCTTACCAGGTTTCGGAATCATAGTACCTTAAGCAAATTTCCATTGTATTGGAAAGTATCGAAGACGTAATATGCTGTTGTATATTATTGTTAATAGCACCACTGCTTTTCTCGGTAGCTTCTGAAGTACTTTCCTTGTTATCAAATCATAGCCAGGAGCTTTCTTAAGATTTAGCATTTTTATTTGTTGTCGAACCTCTGTCGGAGTAAATGTTGTCAGAGAAAGAGATACTTTACATGGAGTTTTGAGGTACATTCTTATATCATCATCTTTATCGTTATTAGTATCTGTTAATATTATTAGAATATATTAGAATACAGTTGCAACATGCTCTGCGAATACTATTGTTTTTTCTGCGTTTGTGCGGGGCCAGGTCATATCTGTTTTTCTTAAAGGTGAATTTGTTATTGTCGGTCGTTTAAACTTTTTTGAAGCTTTCCATATCGAGTGGTCTTCATGTGAAGGGTTCGAAACATAAAACTGGAAAGAGTCGTTTTTTTCTTCATGTAATGCTCTATTTAGTCTAAGACTTATCCTGTTAAGGTACCTTTTATTTAGTGGATTTCTCGTTTGTTGTCATATGCGTCGAGCTCTTCTTTTTTCTGCTTCTTTTCTGCAGTTCTCTTCTATGAAGGGGGATATTATGGTTTTCTTGCACACTTCTTTGGCGCTGTCGTATTGCCTCCTATCCTGTTGTTTGTAAAACTGTTATTAAATAGTCTAATGCTTTCTCTACATCTTGGTTTTCTTTTATCCTAATATCTAGTCTAATTTTTGTATTTACAGAATTTCGGAAAACATCCCAGTTTGTTTCTTTAGTTGTGAGGTTGGGTGGTGGTGTTTTCCATATTATGTGTGTACTTAAGATATCCCTTTTGTTACAGCAAAATCTACCAAATCTGGAATTTTGTTGACATCCGTAGGCCAGTATGTGGGTTCTACCGTAGACAAGTATCTTAAGTTATTTTGTTGGATGATATTCATTAATGCTCGACCTTTAGGCGTGATTAATCTGGAACCCCATATGGCGTCTTTGGTATTTCATTCTCCTGCTACTTTGAATTTGGATCCAAGAGTTTGTATAAAATCATGATATTCTTCGCTTGAAATTGGAGGTCTACGTGGGCTGTAGACTAATAATACACTGAGGGAGGTGTTTGTTTCGATTTTAATGATTGCGGCCCGAATTTTTTTCGTAATATAAGGTTAGACTGCATAGTGTTAAATTTTTGATTTAATAACGGCAGAAACTGCATGTGCTCCTCCGTCTATATGGTTTGCATAATACACAGTATAGTAAGGTATCTTAGTAACCGTTCTTTGTATGGCATGGCTTTTAGATATTAATAGAATGCCTATATTATACATTTTTAAAAACAGTAATATCTCTAATATATGGTTTGAAACGCCATTAGCATTCCACGGCGCAATTCCTAGTGACTTAAAAGTTATTTTGTTATTTTGTTAATGACTGTAGTTAACATGGTTAAAATCATGCTATTTTGGTTTAAGAGTTAAGACAACATATTTTTGAATTTCTTTAGGAAATTTGACAGTTTATCTGCTAATTCAATGTTGTTATTTTTGTTATCTGCATTTATGTTTCCAATTGAGCTAAATTATTATCTATCATTTTACTATAGTCATTGACGCCATATATAAAAATTGGAGGTAGTTTTGAGATTGGTGGATTTTTATTCGGATCATTTATGGAGTTTTCCTGTGGAAGTGGCTTACACCTATTTGAGAATTTAATTGGAGTTTCTTTTGCTCTTGAATCTTGACTTTTAAGCCTTTTTCTTTTTGATCTTATTGTTTGCCATGGGTGTTTAATATTTTGAGAGTCTTCATGTTCTTCATCTGACATCGAATCATATTGATTCTGTTTTTCTGGATTGTTTTTAAGTTTAAGTTAGCTTAAGAGTTGGATGTAGAATGAGAAAAGTTGGTTTGCTGGGCAACTACTGGCTGTACCTGATATTGTTGTTAATAATTATCAAAAGGTATCATTTGGTTGATTGTTGGTTGATTTGAGCACAATGGTGGATCTTGAGTATTTATTTGACTTACTTGGTAATACGGATGTATTAGATTTGTAGGCTCGTTCTGTATTACAGTTGGAAACTGCACTGTAGGGTAATAAAAATCATTTGATCCTGGTCCGTTCCCTGTTGGAAACATTTTCTCTTCACTTAGAGCTCACTTTTATTTCGCATTGACTGGATAAATAAAAATTTATTAATTTACCATTTAATTTAAAAATTTATTTATTTACCAATAATTAATTTAAATTATATAAAATTTCGAGAAGATTAATAATTAATTAGCACAATTACAATTATCTTCAAAAAACCGCCAAAAATTAATATTTTTCGGGGAGAATCCCAAAATTCACATTTTGGGTTTGATAGTTATTTTGACAATTTGTTGAAATTGTTGAAAAAATATTTATTATATTTAAATCTGAATGGTTGGTTTTACTCGTAAAAATAGTTTCCGTTTTTATTGTAAAGATTAAAAAACGGTCTATTGTCGAAAACTAGTACTTTCGGGGATCGAGGTTAACGATATGTGCGCTTATTTTTTTTTATTTTTACAAAGTACCAAATATCACTTTTATTAAAAAGTTAACGATGTAACACGTTTTTTTTTTATTTTAACAAAGTATCAAGTATCACTTTTGTTTGCCTTACAAATCCAATTGTTTTAATTACATTTCTTGTACATTTTGTGGATATAATTAGAATTTGCTATATATTAAAAATAGATGAACTTTAAAGAAAATAATAAGAAACACAGAAACACAAATTTTTAAAGCTATGAATGTTATTCAGTTGATTTTTGATTTAGGAAACCGAGCTTTTTCGGATTCATATATACGGGGTTAATTTAAACGGAGCCTACAGGAATTAGATGTAATTTAGGAAGAATTTTTAAAACATCATGCGAATATTATTAGTAATATTCAAGTCAGTACCTGACGCGGAATTGAGGGCTGAAGAAAATGTTGTGTGAATTATTTTTGTGAAAATTTTATAAAATAATACTGCTTAGTTCGGAAATATTTGAATCGTAATATAAAACTCTAGGACCGTCTAGAAGTTCGGTAGTAGTTTTACAATCTAACATTTACTAGCTAAAAATAGAGCTTCCCAAATTTAAATGTGATTTTAAGGAATTTAGTTCATTCTTAGACTTGTATAATTCGGTTATACATAATAATGCAGCTCTGGTAAATGCAGAAAAGTTTAAGTATTTGACAGGTTGTTTAGAGCGGACTCCACTTAGTTTGATTCGTGATTTGTCAAAAACTAGCGAAAATTGTCAAATTGCTTATGATCTGATTGTTAAGCGTAACAAAAATATTCGTTGTTGTGCTACCGCGCATTGGGATGCGATCATGGGCGTACAGAAAATCTCGGTAGTGAATTCGAAAAATCTGCCTAAATTAGTAGACACCTTTTTAGAAAATTTAGCTGCATTAAAATTATTAGATCTTCCGATAGAACATTGGGACTTAATTATGTTTAATTTACTTTTGCCGAAACCAGACGCGGATTCAGTAAATTTGTTTGAGTTGAAAAATAAATCGAAAAAAATTCCGTCATTTCAAAAAGTGGAAGAGTTTATTGAAATTCAGTACATTGCATACGATAATTTGAATAGTAGTTCAAGTAAAGCTAAGAAATCGTCGCGGAACCCAACTTGGAGCCAAGGTGTAATTCTAAATATTCTAATAATTGAAGGCATAATCGAAGTTATTCATTTCTTATAAATTTTTAGTCGATATGTTTTGCCTAATGTAAACAAAATCATTTTTTAAACCAGTGTTTGTTGTTTTTAAAAAAATCTTCGAAAGGGAGATACCAATTTTGTAAAGAATCTGCCTCATATTTAAGGTTTCTTAATCAGCCTAATCATTCTATCAAGTCGTGTTCAAAAGCATTTAAATGTAGTAAATGTAATAGTCATCTTTATAATAGTTTATTGTACTCACGACACAAACCGTTTAATAGGGATGTTCACTAATTTTTAAATATTGTTAAATTCAATAGGTTATAAGATATATAAGTCCTAGGTCCTAAACCATTTGCTGGTAAAGAAAGTGACCTTTAAAAGAACACCAAGGCCATTTTTACTTAGAGGGATAAAACACCATGTGAAATTATGTTTTGTCCCTCTACGCATGTAAATTACCGCCGCGCATATCTCTATGATGAGAGGTAGACTGTTAGTGATCTAATAATACTTTTGCATTTATGGTGTGTTTACAGTGGTTTGTTACTAATAATAAGAACAATCAACCATAATTCTCGTAGGAGAAAGATTCTTGAAGTACCTACTAAAAAGTTCTGCGAATTCTTCTACTGAATTTACAGATAAGCTACCTTTTTGCTCATTATTCTTAAATTATTAAAAAGCATAACCTCAAAAGGGTAATGTAGTGATTTGATACCAACCTTAGCAACCTAGACTAGCAATATTATTAAATCTTTTACAACCAATATTAAACGCCTTGTTTAATTTCAGAATCAAATAATACACCAAGCAATGATGTTTTAAATGAAGAGCATATTATTAGAGATGCCTTGAGTTTTGATAACGAAGATCAGTCTGATATAGACAAAAGTTCTGATAAACTATTCGTAGTGGAAATGAAATAAGATCTGCATTACTAAAATGGTCAGATACCGTCATTTCTGACAGTAACATAGAAGAAATCATACTATGGTCTTACAAATGTTACGGCCAGAATAAAAATGTTAGCATTAATACTTGTTTAAAAAGTAAAAATTATCATCCAGAAGTTTCTACTAAAGAGTAATACCCACATGGAGGCGAACACTATCCATGCGCTGATAGAGCGAAAGAGAAAAAACTTAACATTTCTATTTACACGCCCTGGGACTGGCAGCAGTTAGTCAGACAAACCTCAATGAAATATACAGTACATAATATGGAACTAGAAGATTTTAAAAATTTAAGGTCTTTGTATGATGTCAAAACATCTTAAAATCCGCCTTTGATTAATAGAAAAGAGACATTAACAAACAACAAGTTCTTCTGTCAAACTGTGTTTAACTGCAAGTTAAATAAAACAGCATTGGAACTCTGTTTTTAAAAAGTAATTTTTATGACGAAAACCAGGAGATTGACTTTGTTAGGTTTCGAAGGCGACACCTTACATTGCCAAAAGATTTGCAACTAGTATCACAAAGTCCAATACTTATATCACAACAAAAGTATAACGATCTATTGGCATTACTGTCATATGTTCCTACATTTTGCCATGATTTTTATCAAAACTTAAAGCATACCTACTAGTAATACTAATAGTGACTATCCAGAAGGAGACTTACTTGAGGATGACTACGTGGTTTGTACCTAAAATGCCATTTTGGTTAAATACATAGATGTATTATTTGTATTTGTAAAGGTAAATTGTATGGTTAAATAAATTTTATCAGTAAAAGTCAAATAGGATTGTAGTTTTTATTGAATACCCCATACTAATTCTTACAGTACAATAACTTTATTAGATGGATACAACACCATGTCCGTTAAAAGGGTTAAAAAACACAGGAACAAGTTTGTTTTTAATTATAACAAATGTATTATGTAAATAACAATAAACAGAATGTTCTATTAAAATATTGTTTCGATATCTCAATAAATAGCTGCAGCAATAATACTTTTTGGCGAAAAAAAGTTTAAAACTGCTCTCCTGTAAAGTTCTAAAAATGAACATAGTGTTGATTCCTTCCGAGGTACAGATATTTGCATTTATTTTTTTTTCTAACTTGCATAATAACTGCCTTTTCTAGTTTTTTCCTCTCTTTATAGCAAACACCACTTATTTGGTTTCATTATCACTGTATACATAATTAAAGAACTGGTTACACTTCGTAAATACGTATACACAACAAGTTGTCGATACGACTGCTGACGTCACACACCGTAGCCTCGCTGCGAGGAGCCGTTTTTCTAGCCTCCATCAAAATTAAAATTAAGAATTGATTTATCTTAAAAATATATATTTTTAAACAATTTCATGTTTACTATATTTTTATATATTTTATAATCTATTGAATTTAATTGAATTTAACTATATTTAAAAATTAGTGAACATCCCTATTGTCAGTGTACACAGAAAATACTAATAGTCCAGTCACATAGGGAATACGGCAATCGAACAAAATTCTCCTAAAATATCACATTGTGCCGCTAGTTTTGTAGGGAAGAAAGACGAAACTAAAAACGAAATCTTGCTCGGTACTGTTTTGTTTTATGAGAATAATAGTAAGGGGTGTAAACAGCCCTTGAGATGTTTTCTAGATTTGGGTTCGATGTGTTTGTTCATTAGTCGAAAAGCTGCCAGTAGATTAGGCTGGCCTAAAGCTTCTAGTTCATTTAAAGTTAACGGAGTTATTTTATTGCAAACGAAATTGAATCAAGGCTAAATAAGTTTTTCTATCGTACCTCGTCATCAATGAGTTACCGGTGTTTCTTTTGAAGGCTATAATTACAGATCGGATTTCCTCGGATTTGCCTAGCACCAAAATTCACATATAGACGTGGAATTATATTAAAAATTTAAAGTTAGCCGATCCTGAATTTAACTGTAGTCAATCTATCGATTTGTAGTTTATTTTTGAAGGTGATTTTAGTAAGTAAAATTAAAGGTAAACCGGAACAACCAGATCCATTAAATACCGTTTTTGTATATATTTTGATAGGACCAACCAATTTTGATAGTACACCTTCGTCAACTTTGCTTGTTTGTCTTTTGAATATTGAAGACTCACTAGATTTTTCATTAACAAAATTTTTGGAACGGGAAAATATACCAGAAGAGCCAGTTTTAGAACCGAAAGATGCTTTGAGCGAGAACATTTATCGGGAAACGCGTAATCGGGACATCTCGGATAAATATGTTGTATCTTTACCTTTTCGTCAATTACCGGCTTGTTTGCAAGACAGTTATAATATTGCTTTAAACAGATTGCTTTCATTAGAACAGCGCTTATTTCGTCAACCAAGTTTACAAAGGGGATCTTTTTTGCATATGCAGGAGTATCTTGATAAGTCCCTAATGCTAAAAAGAAAAGTTGAAAGTACGATATTCCACATCATTGCGTTGTCAAACCAGATTTCAAGTAAAATTCAAGTTGTGTTAGTTTAAATCTTTGAACGATTATTTACTGGTCACTCCTAAGCTACAAAAGAACATAATCTCCTTTTGTTAAATTTTCGACTTAATCGTTTTACGATGCCTGTGGTTATTGTGATTTATTGTGTGTTATTTAGATTTGTTAGCCTTAAGAAAATATAAAAAATTTATTTGCTCTTGCTGTAGCTCCACATGTATGAACGCGGAATTCGTTTTGTAAAGAATTATATTGCTCGTATAGTCGGTAGTCAAATTTTAACCTGCGAAGAATTTTATACCATTTTAAGTTTAATTAAGTCCGTCTTAAACTCGCGCCCTCCCACTTGATTAACTAATGATGGTAAAGATCTCAACGCTCATCTTAGTCTTAGTTGACCAAAGTTGCAATCTTTACTCTAATTGGTTCAATCTGGCGACACTATATGCATTTTTATTTATTTATTTTTTTTTAATATTATCAGGGCTTTTGGTCTCAAGCGGAGTAATATATGCAAGATAGTTACGCAGTTATGGAGGTTCTCAGGTATTCTAAGGTAAACTCTAAGCTAGTGGGGGTATATCAAATGAAAGAGCTAATAAACTTATCACAAGAGAATCACTCTTCAAAGCCGGGATTAGGAGTACCAAAAAGCACCGCCCGCTTCCAAAAAATACCCTGTAACAGAACACAAAATATAACTCTATCTGGGAAATCGTACCCGGTATATGACAAAATGTATATTGAACCGACGCGCGACGCCAACGTGCGCTAACAAAGATGAAGTTCTCCGAAAAAAAAAAAAACGTACGGATCAGAATTATAAATACACCCTTACTAGATATGCGCCATTCAATTCGTAGCGCCATTCAATTGGGGTGTTTTATCTATAGATATTTAAGCTGCAGACTCTGTAGCGGTGAATCTGAATCAGTGAACCCCATTTTCCATAACATTGAGGCCCTAGATTGTATTCAGCAAACCCACCTAGTAGACCTGCACAGGCACATTGACAGATACAAAATTTAATTGTTGTTTATTGTGTACATATATAAGTACACATTTGAACTTTCTTGAGATATTTACAAGTTTTAATTTATAATTTAACATGCCTAACGAGGCTCAAGACAAATTAAGGCCCCAGATTATATGCAGCATACCCACCTAGTAGACCTGCACAAGTTGGTACATGGTGATATAATTATGGAAAGGTTATCAGGAATACATGGAGGATACACAAAAAGCCAATTGGATGCAGTAAGACATTATATATATATATATATATATATATATATATATATATATATATATATATATATATATATATATATATATATATATATTACTGCAGCCTATTGGCTTTTTGTGCATCTGTAATGTATTCCTGATATCCTTTCCATAATTATATCACCATGTACCAACTTGTGCAGGTCTACTAGGTGGGTATGCTGCATATAATCTGGGGCCTTAATTTGTCTTGAGCCTCGTTAGGCATGTTAAATTATAAATTAAAACTTGTAAATATCTCAAGAAAGTTCAAATGTGTACTTATATATGTACACAATAAACAACAATTAAATTTTGTATCTGTCAATGTCAGACAAATTGATAGTTGTACCACGAAACAATATTAGTTATGTATATTGTCATTTTTAAATACTTATGAATATTGCATTTTAATTTGCATTGTAATATTATATTGAATTATGTTGCAGTGTATGGTATTTTTATATTAATAACAAAATACACAATGAATTTTACTGCAGAGTATGTGTAAAAAAATTTTTTGGCATTCAACTCCTTTCATACATATATGAAAATAAAAATATACATTTTCATCAAAATATTGATTCAATCCTTCATTTACTATACTCCTATTACAGGTCAAATGTTGTTTATATACAGCAAACGATGCACCATATGCCTATATACCTAATTCTGTTTCTCTTTCTGCTTTCTCTTACCTATAGCATTACATATGTAATGATTGTGCAGATTCACTCTCATATAAATTTGTATCGGCGAACACAAGTATATAAGTATAACTTCTACCGGCAGTCCCACTGGACTGCCACACGCGTTTTTTTTATTAATTGTGTATGTATTAAGTTTCCTTTTTAAATAAAAATCTATCTATCTATACCGCGTTCTACCTAATAGATTAGCTATTTTCTTTGTTTATGTTTTCTATCTATAGTATTTCTATAAATAAGTATTGAACCTTATCCCACAGCTAACAGTTTGCAAGATATAATTGAAATCAACCGTCATCAATTCTCAGGATAATCTGTCATCAAAATTACCCTCACGGATCTTATTCTTATCGTAAACCTATAATTTAGCTAAAGGTTTTATCTGCCGTAAGCTAGACCATATTTTCTCAAAAAAAAAAACAGAAAGAAAATGATTATATTTTATCAGTATATTGCAAGATAAATTTTTTTCCACCTGGTGCTTATATCCACGTCTTAAAGACATATAAAAGGAAATATTACACTAGTTTTGTCAAAATGGCCCTTTTGCGTTATTCCTTTCACCAAATTCGCAGAGAAGAATATCGCCTAGGGCGGCAGATCGATTTTTATATACACGTTGTTTCCCAATGTTATGTACATCAACGTATTTTTTGCCAAAAATAAAATCGCTTAAAATAAAAGTATAAACGTAATACCAATATAATAAATTATGGTATAAAAATAGACCATGCGATGTTCTAAATAATTTTCGAACCACGCAATTACTGTACCTCATATACCATATTGTTTAAATTTAGAAATCAATATTATCCTGACGATGGTGTCAAAAGCTCTTTTAAAATCAACAAATACACCGACTATGTACCTAATTATTTTTATCGTAAAATATCGTAAAATAGTTGATAAGACAACTATTTAGTTATTTGTACGTTGTTTGTTTTCCGTTTTCCGTTTACCGTTTTCTTCTTAAAACATGCCCTTTTGGTTTAGGTATCATACCGTTTCTTTATACAATCGCTAGCGGTCTGAAGATTTGAACGGACCAATTCGTGTTCTCCAGGTCGACGTCCAAACTCTATTTCACAACGTAATCGCATCTCGCGTCCGAAAAGCACTTTTGCTGGTGTTTGGCCCTTTGATTCATTAACAGAGCATTTGTTTGCCATTGCAAAGAACAAAAAGTATTGGTCCCAGTATTGCTCATGATTAGACACAATTTTTGTCAAATACCTGCCAACTGTGTTATTCATCTGCGATACCATTCCATCCGATTTTGAGTAATAGGCTGTAGTTCTTGTTTTCTTTATGCCTAGTCTATCACAGATTCTCTGGAATAGATCGCTTTCGAAGTTCCTTCCTTGGTCACTATGAATCTCCAAAGGCACTTCGTCTGATATACCCTTTAATCAAGATATATCTGCAACTATTGACCCACTTTTTAAAGTAATCCTTCACGATTAACATGTACTGCATCTATTTTTTACTTTCTGGAAATGGTTCAGAAATATCAAAAGCTATTCTTTTAAACGGACTTACAACATTGTAAGGAGCGTTTCTTTCTCTGAACCATCATCATTTTCCACTTTTTTTCCCAAGCATTTTTTAGTACTCGTTTAAGCAAGCTGTGTTCCATGATAAAGAAGTCCTTCTTGGCCCAATACGTCTTAACTACTGCGTCCACTCATCGTTAACCATTATTGTTATTGGCACTGCTGCTTCGTTGGACTCTATTTTGTTGCAGCTGAAAAACTATGCTAGGCAGGGCCTTCTAGAAATAGAATCAGCGTTTTGGTGGCTAACTCTATCCGCCTGGCTATCTAACCATCTGGATTCTTCAACTGCATTAACCACTTAAGCTAGAAGTCCTCTTCTCGTGACGCAATAAATCCGCTGAGGTTTTAAAAGCACTTTACTAATATATATATATATATATATATATATATATATATATATATATATATATATAATATATATATATATATATATATATATATCCAAGGTCTCGTCCCTGTCTTCCTTGAATCTGAGATAGCACTTAATTTCCACATTACTTGCATCGGTATCTAAGACAAACTCTCCTTCTGCATTGGGTTCACCAATATTGGTGTTGTGATCAATTGCTTCTTTAAGGTTCCAAACGCAGTTTGACAGTCCTCATTCCAGCAGTAATCTCTTGCTTTCTCAGTAAGTAGCGTTAATGGTTTTATCGATATCTACAACTTCTTAATGAACCTCCGATAGTAAGTACAAAGCCCAAGAAAAATTTCTTAGTTGATGTTTGTCAGTCGGTTCTGGCCATTTCTTAATGAAATAAATTTTTTCCTAATCCACGGCCACCCCTTCCTTGTTGACAATCTAAATACACCAGGCACGTTTTCCAAGATAATCCCCTTAACATATTTTCCATAAGCCTCTTAAATCACAGGAGCATTGGAGGGTCCAAACAGCACAACGTTAAATTGCCTTAATCCAGATCCTGTGGTGAAATCTGTCTTTTTTTTTTATTTATTAGGTCCACTTCTATTTGTCAGTATCCAGATTTTAAATCCAAAGTAAAAAAAATTACTTGCAGCCAATGTACCCAACGTGTCATATATCTAAGGCAAAGAATAACTTTACTATCTTTCTTGGTAACATTGTTCAACAAACAGTAGTCCACACAGAACCTCGTCATTCCGTCTTGCTCCTTGACCAGGACCATGGGAGAGAACCATGGACTGGTAGAAGGTTCTATCACCCCGACTTTCTTCATTTCCAGAATAATCCTTTCAGCTTCCGCTCTCTTCGCCTGTGGTAATCGTCGAAGAATTGACTTAGCATTACCAGTATCAATGTTATATTTAACAACGATAGTTCTTTCCGTCTTTCCTCCTTTCGGTACGAAAATGTCACGATACCGCCGAAGAAATTCCTTTAATTTTTTTTTACCTGATTTAGAAACTGGCCAGCAACTGCAAGCATTTGGTAGAATTTCCCATTGGAATGATCGAATTTTTAGTATCTGACTGATTCTAGACGTCACAGGTAAACAGGTTCCTAGTTTTGTCTCTTTCTTGATGGTCCCTTGATAATCATTAACATTGATACCGATTCTTTTTCAATTATGATTCTTTAACCAACCTCCTCGTCATGGTTCTAAGGCTTCACCATAACAGGTGTTATTTCTTCCACAATTCCCTGTAGCCACGCTACTATGATCGTTTCACTTCTCGCAGGCACAACTGTATCTTCTTTAACGTCTGCTTGCACAGTGCTGTCATCATGTGGATGAAGGAATATCTTCTTGTTACAAACTTTGATAACCTTATTCTTAAAATCCAATTAAAGTCCATGCACATTTATTACGTCTTCAATTCATAATTGTATCTGGATTTCTCCATGGATATTGCCATTTTAACCTGTGGCGATCCGCAGTCGCAACCTCGTTAGTAAAAGTTTCTTACGGCTGTTTGTAACTGTCGGGCGTATATTGGTCCTGGTCGCTCCGGTATCCACCAAAAATGTATGCTCTTTACCATTTATTTCTCCACCTATATATATATATATATATATATATATATATATATATATATATATATATATATATATATATATATGTACTATTTTCTCGCATTTCACAGAAGCTGTCCCCCTTAGGCAGAACCATTCTAGTTTTCCTGCTGGTGAGTTTCTTGATTTGTGTTGTACCTAGGGTGCTTACATGAACTTCGTACGTGTCCCGTTTCGCCACAATTCTAGCAATTTATGGTCTTCGTTTTCTTGTATGTAATGCTTTTCATCATATTAAGAAGCTGGTCAAGTTTGTTTCATCTTCTTCCTCGTTTACAGTCCAGTGCCGGGGGCGGCGGATAAGACATCAACCAGCGTCTTGTCACGAGCTAATGGCAGTGTTTTATAAATTTCATGATCGCAACGACCATCAATAAATGTTTCAACAGCCAAATTTTATATCATGTCTTCGGGATCTGTGGGATAAGCATATCGTGCTAAGCTGGCAATAGATACCTAGAACATGAAATTCGGTTGGGCATAGATAACAGAATTAGCCTGGGGAGCGTTTGGTAGATTAAACTACGTATTTAAATCGGATCTACCCATATGCCTCAAAAGGAAAATCTTTGACCAATGTGTGTTACCTGTACTTACTTATGGAGTGAAAATATTAACACTAACAAAAAAGGTAGTTAATAAGATTGGCGTGACTCAGATGGCTATGAAGCGCCAGATGTTGGGTGTCTCTCTGAGAGACCGAATCCCAAACGAAGCAATACGTCGTAGAACAAAAACAACAGACGCTATCGAAAAAATCGCATCGTTAAAATGGAATTGGGCAGGACACGTCGCCAGATTATCAGACAACCGATAGACAAAACGTATTTTAGAGTAGAGAGCAAGACAAGAAGCAATACGGAGCAGAGCACGCCCACCAACTAGATGGACTGAAGCGTGTTAGCAATAACTGGATGCAAGCCGCACAAGACAGAGACAGATGGAAAGAGCTGAGGGAAACCTATGTATAGCAGTGGACGCATACAGGTTGATGATGGTGATAATGCCTCATCTCTCTGTTGTCTATGATTTTTAAGCTGTGACTGGTAGACATGCTAGGTATAAGTGTTTATGGCCGTATCGCATGTTTAGCCACTTCTTCAGTTGTTCGAAATCATCTGTCTCCTCTACGGCTAAGGTCTAAGCGCATCCAAGGAATCTCCTTAATCATCAATAGCCAGGCTTACAGCCTGTTCTTTTTCGGGCCATCCATTTTCTCTTGCAGCTAATTCGAAAGGATATGATCAAACAATATGATAAAGGTAAAGATATGTTAAGGGACAAGTTAAGAGACATGTTAATCAAAGTCCAGGAGGACAATAAGCGCAGGTATGACTTACGAAGGAAGAAGCCAATAATGTATAGAAAAGGGGACCTAGTGGCAATTAAGAGAACGCAGTTTGATGGTGGACTCAAGCTGAGGAAGAAATATCTTGGACCATATGTGGTAGTAGATATTAAGCCCAATGATAGATACGATGTGAAAAAGTCAGGATACCATGAAGGCCCCGTGAGCACATCAACGTGCGCTGAATATATGAAGGCATGAGTAGAGAACCAGTCAGAATCCGAGTCGGATTCCTAGCAGGATGGCCGAATGTAGGGAATATTTCTTAGTATAAGTATTTAGCATAGTTTTATTCGTTAGTTACGCCACTGCAAGATACCACTTAAACCATATGCTTAAATCGCTATAAACCAGACGCCATTCAGGGGCGGAGGGGACAGGAAATATAGGAGATCACACATTCCTGAGCTAAACGGGATTCGATATTTGTCGCTCGAACTGAATAGATGTAAATTATCGTGCCCGCCGAAAAAGACGAAAACAATTAACGACGGGGGTGTTCGATATTTTAATTCGCAGACAATTATCCGTAATTTTGTGTACCTGTAAATAACATGATTACAGTTTATTTTATGTAATAAAAACTTTTCGTATGAATTGCGGGCTTTTATTCTAACGTTAGTTCCTCTTCAAATAATAAAAGAACTTAAATAGACCTACATATACATAGGTGGAAAGATAAACAAAGAAAAAGAGGTAAGACAAGAGATGAAAGGAAATTGTTATTAAGATTCACTTTCATTTTATTTGGAAGGAGATGGAGAAGGTGAAGTATGCACGCGAAATAAATTATTTGTTAACTAACTTACTACAAAAACATACAATCTACATAATAAAATTTTAGCAAAACATGCATGCTAGATGCTGACCCAGAAATAGATATAAATTAAACATTTGCATTCGATGACGAGGACTAAATTTAGGTCCGTCGAGACAGTCAGGTGGTTTTACCTAACTCAATTGTTTGTATATATTATAATATAGGTGAAACGAAAATAACGTATTCTTTAAAAATGTGTTGTTTGTCTACAAAGAAAATGTTAAAAAGGAACGTATACCCTCACGCTGGTCCGAATATTATATATATATATATATATATATATATATATATATATATATTATATTATTACTAGCTTATTAGCTATTCTAATAAGCTAGTTACCAACATCGAAAATAGATCGGTGAAATTAGATCAAAATTATACCGAAATTTGAAATATTGTAAAACTATTTTTAAAAGTTAATTTTTTTCATTACGTTACCATATTTGTATGGTATTAAAATGTATGGTGTTAAAAACATCACTAAAAATAAAAACAAATTAACAAATGAATGTTACATAAATTGTTGTAGGTCTGTTGCAATTAATATTATTTTAAGTATTTTTCACCTGTTAAACGGTAATTAAGTGAATTGTTAAAAAAAAAAATGTTTTTGTGCTATTCTCTATCGGAAATCAGAATGGTAAATAAACAACACATTTATTTTGTACGTAACATAAATAATTATTGAAATGGATTATAATAATATCGTTCCTACGGCTCACTCATCGCAGCCAATTCGTATGTATCCAAATCAAATACCATGCGCACCTAAGACGTAGTCCGGATTTCTTGGAAACCAGTCGGTGTCGTGCCCCTCTTAAATTCAAATGTACAATGAGTATCCACAACAATCTCAAATAATCACATCCAATACTTTACACCATTTGTGTATTAACGTCTAATCCACAGATACCAAACCAAATGCAATATACCACCACATTTTCGTCACTGTCTTTACCTAACCCTCATAACGAATGACATATAGTACCCAGTAGGAAACGTCCGAGAAGTCCAGGGAAAGGAAATGGAAAATCGACAAGACAAACCAAACTTAATGAATACTGGCTAAGCAATAAATTTAGTAACCTCAGTAAAGAGTCAGAAAAAGAAACTATAAAAATACGGGATGAAAGCACCAAGAAAGAACCCAAACCACTAACAATATTTTGTCACTGGAGTAAAATGTATAAATACCACATAGCACTGTTAGATGAAGAAATTATAGGTAAATACAATATTAAAGCCAATACTGAGCAGGTATAAATACAGGTTGAAGATATACAAACTTACTCTAAAATCATAAAAGCCCTAAATGAGAAAAACATACAATATCATACATATAAAACTAAAGAAATAAAAACATTCAGAGTAGTACTAAAGCACATTCACTCATAACAAACAATAAAGACATACAAAAAGCTTAAAAGACATAGTATACGATCACACAAACATCTGGAATATAAAACAAGGATCCACTAAAAAACCACTACCTATGTTCTTTATAGATTTAAAACAAAATGAAAATACAAAGACATATATACAACATAACATCTAATGTGCTCAAATGTTGTTTTTAAAGCACCACGTCCCAACAGAGAGATGCCACAGTGTTTGCGATGTCAAGAATATGGACCCAATAAAATGTTTTCACTTTTTTTCACAGAAAGCCTTGCTGTGTAAAATGCACAGAGAGTTATTTTATCAAAGAATGCTCCAGAAAAACTCAAGATACCAATGTTAGATGTGTCAACTGTAACGAAAATCGTTTAACGAATTACAGAGTCTGCATAGTCTCTAAGCAACCGCAAGAAAAAATGTACCCAAAACTAAGACAGAAAAACGACCGTCCAAATAATAATAGAACATCTAACATTCAGCCCAGAATCACATACGCCCAGAGAGCATAACCACACACACCCCAAATAAATTACGAAACCACATCTAATCTAGCTGTACAACAAACTAATGATATGACAGAATTAAAATCCATGATAAAAGAATTTATAAATCAAATGGGTACAATGATGACTCTGATCTGTCTCTCGTCAATATAATATTCAATATAATAGAATAATATTGAATTCAATTCAATTACTTAATAATTTTACCTTAATTATGTGATATGCAGTTGTGATAGTGTTTTATTGTTTTATTATTGTATTGCTTTTAACTTACATACTTTTTAATTAAACTATTCACAATAAATTAGTAACATTTACAGTTGCTAAATAAAGAAAAGGTAAAGAAAAGGAACTTTACACCAGAAGAGGCTCCTATACGCTATGTAAACAATCAAATTACTTAATATTCTTTATTTTTGGATAGGTTGTAATTTTAATTAGAGTTTATAAAAAAAAGTCTTTTTTAAAACATATATGATCTAATGGAATTAACAAACAATAGTGGAGACATGTTTGTAAATATTTAAAACAAGAAATAATGTTTCATTATCAGTCAATTTTGCGGCGTTTTGAAGTTTTAGTGTGTCATCGGCCACTTAGATCTTTATGCATAAATACTTCGCCTGATCTGTTAAAGATTACATAGTGGCTGTTTACACTATGCTTTATCCGAAATTGGAGGTAGAGATTCTCTCCATATTTTTAATTTTCATTCATAAAGATGTTTCTTCACGAACGCACTCAATAATGTTTTGCCCCCATTGTTATTAAAAGTGACAAAAATATGATACAATAACTGAAAACAGGTCGCTGACTGTATGTCTGTTATTCATACAAACCAGGCAGTCCGGTCCAGTCATGATCAAGCCACAGGTTACAGTCTTGATCGCTGGCGAAGCGACCGTACAGGCAGTGATCTTGACTGTACCGAAACTGTGAATGTACCGTGCCCGTGCGTGGGAATTACCCCATTGCAAAACTCTGAATAAAACGCGACTGTTGGTCTGAATCAACCTTTACGTTTAGATCCAAGACTTTTTTGTTGTTTTTTTGTTTTAATGGCATAGGCAAGTGCCATACAGCCAGTCACAACATGAAAATTTTCTACCCAGAAAGAATAAAAAAGATAATATAAATTTCAAACTTAAGTAGCATTACAAATTTTAAGCATTAAAATTATTATTAAGGATAGGATAGAGATAAAACATGGACACTCGTTTCTCGTCTAGAGACCCATCAAGTTAAGGCCGTTCCTCGCGATTCTGGGCATAGCTGAATTCCAATGTAAAAGTTTATATCAAATAACGCAAAAACTATGGCAGATATTGAGATGATTCTTTTTTTATATGAAAGGTCTTAAAAAGTTCTAGTGCACTATTTGGTTGTAAATTAATAAATTGTTTAAACAATATTTTTTTTTTCAAATATTTTTGGTTAAAATAAACGAAAAATTTTTTTTTTTAAATAGGGCACTACAAAATTTGACCCACTTTCCGAATCTGTTTTTATTTTGTAACATAACACATAACGTAACTTAACATAAAGTGTAACACAAAGCAGTTATTTGATATAAACTTTTTAAAAAATCTCAAAGTTCTGCTAAATGTTACTCTCTCTCGGTCAGTACAGGCTGTCTTTGTCGATAGCTTCTGGATTCTCGCCGACAGGTAGGTAAGAAATATACACTCTCTCATAAATAATGTTGAATAACATTATTAGGGCTTATTAAAGAGTAATACCCAAATATTTTGCAGTATTTGAATATGGAATTTGATTATTTATATTTATTGGACAATACCCAAATATTTTGCAGTATTTGAATATGGAATTTGATTATTTATAGTTATTGGAATATTTATTTTAAACGTTTTTGTTAGTAAAGTTTACATAATATATGAAGTTTGTTTCGTCACTTGCTTGTCCAGTCATATTAGTCCAGGGTAATAAGGATTTTCTCGTGACACTCAATAATCCAGGTAGCTGACAACTTTTTTAGTTATTGTAGACCTATAAGAAGAAAACCTATCTGTTTCCTGCCTAAAGTTCGGAGCCGTTTTTTAATGATTAACAATTAAATGCAAAAAAACGCGATTTTTTCTATTTTTTGCACTCCATTAGAAAGCTAAATAATTGACATAAAATTACAAAATTTTATTTTTTAGAATATTGACAAAGCTTCAAAATGCCGATTTTTGAAAGTTGAAAAGTCAATTTGTTGCTTCGCAAACTGCAAACTAAGTGACAATTGATATTTGTTAAAAACTTTTAGTAAACTTAAACTTTAAACTTTAGAGTTCCACCCAAAGTTGGGTATCGGGGTACTTAACAAACCCCTTAAAATTTGGGACCGATATATTAATTAGTTTAAAAGTTATTGTATTTGTTTATCTCAGAGACCTTTTTTTTACAATAACAACATAGATAGAAAATAACAAAGATAGGGTAATTCTGTGGGTGACAAATGAAAGCAAAAGACTTATACTATCAATATGCATTAAAAAAAATAAAAGAATAATTTACTATAGTCAAAAATCCTGATGTCAAATTTTTGAAATTATGTAGTTTATAAACATTTAGAATAACTTTAAAAACATTGTCCCTAGAAAAAATCTTTTTTACATTCGAAAAGCTAGTATTTTCACCAGAATTTTCAAATAAAAAAATTTGGCCTAGGTTAATTTGGGCCAAAGTTAGCCATGTTTTTTTGTTAATTCACAGCTAATTTGATTATAATAATTAAGGAACCTTATTGACGCCATGTTAAAGAATGGGATTTGTATTTTTTGTTAAAAAATTTGCACAAACATTGTACCTTTACAGGACCCTCTACGAATTTTCAAAAATGTAGTTCAAATAGTGACTAGGAAGAACCTACAAATCCATGGCGTTTAAATACCGAACAAACAATTTTAAACTAACAAAATTTTCTATATCTCCGGATCTACTCAATGGATTTTGATCACTCTTTTCTTAATTTGTATGTAATTTCTACGTACATTACAAATATGTAATTTGTTTATATATTAATTAATTAATAAATGGTCTAGTTTGTTTAAACAATTCGTGAAAAAATAATTTTCTTCCAAAAATCTATTTTTTTAATACCTAGTATCATTAATAATCATAGAAAAAATCGCGTTTTTTGCATTAAATTGGTAATAATTAAAAAACGGCTACAAATTCAAGGCAGGAACCAAGTAGGTTTTCTTCCTATAAGGTCTACAATAACTAAAAAAATTGTCAGCGACCTGGATTATTGAGTGTCACGAATATGGTCTATTTTTTGCTTATTTCCCTGGAGTATATATTTGATTAACATCTGTGTAATTTTTCTGTCGCTTCCTCGCTGGTTTTGCATATTGCTATGATAGCAGTATCATCGGTAAATGTTGCAATTGTATTATTTTCTAGAACAATAATATAACACGTATACAAAAGGTAAAGACACTTCTTTGTGGCAGCCCTGCTGTAATTTCTTTCAGTTCCGTGTATGTATCTTCCTGTTTAATTCTGAAATATCTTTCCAAGTATTTGAGAGTATCGTTTTGGTAAATATAGTCTTAGTTTATAGTTATGGCGTCTTTGCCATACTTTATCATATACCTGAGTCACATCCTAAATTGTCCATCATATTATCCTTCATGATCCATGTTTCACATCCATATAGTAATACAGTATATTTACATGTAACAAATTAAATCCTTAGTTGTAAATTTTTGAAATAATTACTCAGTATACATCCAAGTTTCATAAATGCTCCTCATAAATCTCATAAGACATGGTGTAGACTCATAAGACATTGCTCCGCAAGCCTTGTAAAACACTACACCATGTTTCTCATGGTTCTATTAAAAATAGTAACATTCATTCTAATATTTAATTTTCTGGTTGCCTTTTCCAAGGCAACATTAAAGAGGAGACACGCCAGAGCCTCCCCCTGTATTTGACCATCATTAACGTCAAAGCATGTAGAGTTTTCTCCTTCAATTCTAACGCACGAGCTTACGTTTTGCATTGTTAGTTGGGTCAACTTAACCAACTTCGGTGTGATCCCAAACAAAGTCTATCATTGCATTATATAATGCAGTTCTTTTAACACTGTCATAGGCTCCTTTGAAGTCGACGAAGAGATAGTGTGTATCTATGTTATATTCTAGTGACTTTTCTAGAATCTGCCCATGTGCTGGAATTTCATGTATAGTTGATTTTGCAGCAGTAAATCCGCATTGATATTGACTAACAATATTCTTTGTAAAATGTTTAAGTCTTTCAAACAATACATTGCCGAAGATTTTATACGCAGATGCTAACAGAGTAATGTCTCTATAGTTCTTACAATCCAGTTAATCGCCCTTTTTATGCAACGTCTATTATTTCTTTTAGCCACTCTTCTGGTACCAATTCATTCTGCCATATAAGTACTATTAGTTTATGGATTACTGCAAAAAGTTGATCACCACCTTTTTTATACATTTCCCAACAGATTTAATCGATTCCTGGGGCTCTATTGTCGTTGATTTTAAAAGGCGACATTTGACACTATTATTGTTGGGTTTTCACTGTGTAGTTGACGATGTAGATTTTGTTGATTGTCTATGTTGGAACCTCCTTCAATATCGTGTATATAATATATTATATATACTTTTTATATATATATATTTTTTACTCGAGCTTTCAATTGTGTTTATAATTATTATCAAGAGCTGCTAAAAAATACAAAATATCTTACAAAGTTGAACTAGAAAGAAAAAATTTTTGTTAACTCACCAAATAAAATAAGTTTAGTATATAAAAATGACAACAGGTGGACACGGAGAATTCTAGAATGGAGACCAAGGACGACAACAAGAAGCACGGGAAGACCTCAAAAGAGATGGGTAGATGACATAAGAACAGTGGCAGGCAAACAGTGGATTAGATTGGCGCAAGATAGAGAAAGATGGAAGCAATTGGGAGAGACCTACATTCAGGAGTGGATGGAAAATGGTTGACAAAGAAGAAGAAGTATATAAAAAACAAATTTCAAAAAATATTAATACAAAAATGCTATAATCTAATAAATGCTTCTCTGAAAATTTAATATAATTTTGAAAAAGTTTCTTAACATAAAAACAATTGAATTTATAAATAAATTTGAATACAATTAAGCCTCAATGTCATAAATACCAACTTAAAATTTTTATTTTTGACAATTATATTGCCAAAAATAAAATTTTGTATAAAAATTCTTTTTTGTTTAGTAACAAAAAAGAAGATTTATTCACCATTGATAGATGCCTGAAAAAATGTAACAAATACATGGAAAATTAAATCAAAATGTAATATTTTACTGGTTTCATATATAAACTACATAGAAATAATATAATTATAAATTTTGCTTAGATTTTGAATTTCTGACCTTTTGTTTAAATTATGGGATCTAGTCTTTCACCCATTCTAAGTAGCTATGTCATGGATGATGTTATCAGTAATTGTATCAACAATTGCACTTTTTTCATTCCTTTTATTAAAAGATGTGTAGATGATTTAGTTTTGGCACTTCCTACTTATTCCACTGGAATAAGCTTGACCGTTCAACTGGGCCCGGACTACCTCCTTCTAATTCTTTTAACTCCTGTTTTGAAATTAATAATTTCAAAATATTACTCATTATTTTGTCTAATTACTTATTTAGTTGTCAAAACAGATACATTATTACCTAAAGAAGTGAAAGTGGTTCAATTTAGAAATTATATAGTAAATAGTAAATATTTGAAAACTGATGCACATATTCCTCCCGCGATTTGGGCTTCATGTACTAATTTTATAAATCGCACTATTAATAGACGTAAATCCTTTCATTTTAATTTCATGAATGTTTTTATTCGCCACATCCCAACATTTTCCATTTCAGAATATTTATCATCAAACTGTAATTCTACGTTAAAAGCCAATTTGTTAGTAAAAAAGTAACAAAAAAAAACAAAAGAAAATATAAGACATAAAAAATGAATTCGGCAATACTGTGACCTCAAAATATCTTGTTATACATACCTGTATGTACCTTTGCTAAGTTGTGAATTAATTATTTAATAAATAATATTGCTCTGGTATACTCCTATTATTCAAATTACACCATAACCGCACTGAATAGAAGACCTCCCGCTCGCTTTATTGTATAGACCCAAGATTTTTCACTACAGGGGGTGGGTGTCCAGTTGTAAGTAGGTAAAAAGCCCAACTTTAGTACAAGATGACGTGTAGACTATTCTTCGTGAATAAATTTTGCTTTTGTAAAGAAAGATATTTTTGAAATAGATATCGCACTGAATTTTACCGTTAGGATTTTCGAGGATAAGCCTTAAGACAAACTAGATTTTGTCACGGATAAAAGGTAATAACAAATAAGGTAAAACAGAGGTTAGGATTCTAATTACAGTTAAATATTAAGCTTACTTTTGCAAATAAATTCCATCAAACATTCATTTACAACTCTTATATTTAGAGATAGCAGATAGCACATATTGTACGGAGGAAAAATTTTGATGTCGACTAAATTTTTTATTAGATCTTCAGTTTGTTTTGTGTATTTTTTACATTCGAAGAAAATGTGATCTAGATCACCTTCTTTTTGACAGTCTGGACATAAATTTGAATTTACGATTTTTAGTTTGGACAGATGACTAGGATAGCAGGCGTGTCCAAATTTTATTCTAATTATGGATGTTATATACCTTCGTGGAACAAAATAATTTTTAAACCAATAATCAATTGGGATTAAAGGTGTAGCGTTTTAATTTTGGTGGAATATTTTCGTTTTTCTGTTTGCAAATGAATTTTAAAACGCAATAAACTGGAATATTTAAAGGTTGTTTCTAGTCCCCTAATATAATATTGCAAGACAGGTATACGGTTTTTCTAAGACGTATTAACAGAATATTTTTTTGTCTTTGTTTACATTAATATTCCCCTATTCTCTGTATGTATTGTGAGGTAAAAAATTTCCAGTTAACCAATTTAAAAGTAAATACTCAAGAAGTTTTTTGTCGGTTCGTTGCTAAGAACGAGGTCAAAAAAGGGTAGATTGTTTGTTTTAAGTTTGTAGGCAAAAACTAGCTGTGAGACGTAAAGGGAAATTGATTTTGCGTTGAAATTTGTAAAATGTAAGGCATCGAGGAGTCGACATTTAAGCCCCAAGCAGAGCAGACGTGCTACGGTTTTCTTCTTTGTGTTATGTTTTAAGACCGGTTAAGGTGATAATACTCTCTGCACTATGGCAGTTTAGAAAAGAGTAATCACCATAAGATTTGTGAACCGGCAGTGAAGAAATTTTGTTAAAATGTTTATATAGAATGTCCCCGTCGACAGCTTCATTTCCTCCATCAAGTTTCTATTCCAATCGTTCCTGCCTACGTATGGAAATGGTTTATTTTTATTCAAGTTGAGAGTTATGTCCTTTGCAGCTCCAGTCCCATAGATGTTAACAAGTTTTTTTTGAAAGTTAAGTGCTAAACTGTGAATCCAGGTAACAATTAACATTTTAATTTTTAAAGTAAAGACAGACAATTTTTTTGATAATTATTAATAATTGCTTTCATTAAAATTTAAAGGATTTGTAATAAACAATAAATTGTAAATTTTATGGTTTAACAGCTGTCATTTTAATTGTTTTTTTTTTAATATAATGTTAACATATGACAGCTAGCTTTGTTCTTTTCGATATTCATTTGTTTTGTTTGTTTAAAAAAAGGTTATTCTCTGTGCGATAACATTTGTAAGTTTTGTAGTATCTCCAACCCCTTTGTAAACGAAGTTTGTAAACAGACACATATAAGTTTTTTATTCTGTATTTGGCAACTATTTATATAGTATATTTTTTGTGCCATTTTTATGTTTGATAACTGTTTGTATGAGACAAAAATAAACGTTTGATTTGTTTCTCTGATCCTTTGTTTATTTTAGTTTAGAAAATCTCCTAACCCTTGTATGTATTTTTGATTTTAGGGAAGAAGAAATTTTCTTTCTTTTTCCAGCAGGAAGTTTTCTTCGAAGCGGCGTCCAAATTTAAATAGCTAGAGGTAACCTTGTCTGCCATATCTTATTTCATTTTGTCCAGGAGATTTATGTAAGTACCCTTTCATTTTTTTTTGTAGCTGCCCCAATCCGACCCATTTATTTCACTTATCCACGACCCCAGCTCTCCAACAACCAACTGAGTGTCGTTCGCACTAGTAGCGTTTATTTTGCTTGCCCTATCTTCGCCCCATAGTTTTTGTCCCCTATTTCTACCCCTATGTTCGTACCCTGAGGTAGGCAAAATATATTCGTTACAATATTGGCGCCCAACGTGGGGCATTGTTTAGATTTTTGTCCTTTTCCCCAAGCCATATAATTTTTTTTCATTTGTCCCTAGTTTTCTGCCACTTAAATGAAACCCCCTCTTTTTAATAGTGTCCCAAGTGTCTCACAAACAGTGATTGTTTATTTTATTGTATATTAACATATGTATTATTGCATATCAACATATATATTTGTTGTATATTACCATATGTATTGTGGTTCTTTTATGTAAGGTACTGTAGAAATATTTATATATGTATTTTTTGTGTATTTGGTAAATGAAAGCAAATATTTGAGTTGAATATTTAAATATTATTTTGGATGATGTTTTAATATTGAAAAGAATTTTTAAAAGTTAACAACAGTAACAAATATCAGTTATTGGTTGCATTTATTCTTAATTGATTAAACAGATTTTACAGAAAAATCGGTTTTTGTAATTTTGTTTGTTCGGTCATTTTGAGTAAATGTCTGTATTGTTGTAAGTGACCTTTTTTTTGTTTGAGCTGTGTAGTTGTGTAGTAATGTTATGCAATTTGTCTTCTAATTAACCATCTTTGACGGCGTATTAAATGCCACAGGTTAGTTGAAGTTTGTGCACGAGAAGTAGTCATTGTGAGTCGTAGAGAAGGTTCGACTAAGTTTAGTCCCAATAGTAGACTGTTTGTTTGTTGTGTATCCTTTCTTGTGTCTGAGTGACCACAGGTGTAATATTTGTGATCAAGAGATGCTGTTTTAGTTTTGACTAGAAGCAGTCTCATTTAGTTTTCAGAACAAGAGTTGGTTTATTTTGGTGTTATTTAGTGTAGCTCACTCAAAGGTCAAGTTTTCAATATTATTAGTATTTTGTCTTTCCCTGTATGTACGGTTTATGTTGTTTGTTAGTGTCCATGTTGTCCCATGCTGTTTGAAACCATTTTTTTAGTCCTTGTTAGTGGAGGTGTGAACTTTTAAGAGACAGGTCAGAGACCTCATTTTTGTTTACCGACTGATTACTAAGTCAAGAGCAGAAGTTGCAGCAAACTGATTGAGTTTTGGATTTCAGTACGCGGGAGTGCAAGTGAGACTTACTATCAGGTGATAAATGGAAAAGGTTGTTTCTTAAAATTATCATATTTTCTACTAGTTGTTGAGGTTGATTTTAGTTATTTTGTTTGTTTGCTTTCATTCAATTTGTGAAAAATGAAGTCTACTCAGGTTAATCATTTAAAATCAGGAGAGTTATGTTATGAGCTTTTCATAAGAGGTAAAAATGTCCCAAATAAGACAGTGGATGATAAGAGAAAGATGTTGAGAGCTTTGTTGGCCAAGGAGGCCACTTCGTCTTCAAGTTTAGTCGATTTGGTTAATAATGTAGTAGATCCTGAGAAGGAGTTGTGTGAGATTAGATTAATTATGGATGATTTATATAGTAGTGCTCAATCAATGAATGCACAATCAACTAAGGCTGATTTTGCTAGATTTGAGACAAGGTCTACACATTTAGATACCAGATTAGAGAATTTTCCTATGAATGATGTTGAGGAAGATGTAAAAAAGTTTGTTAATGAGTGTAAAGATGATTTGTTGATGTTAAAGGGTGATGTTTTGGAAAAGGAGGAAATATCTGCTGAATTAGTAAAACCATCCACTAGTAGCCCAGTTTCAGTCCCTGTAGTTCCCAGTTGTACAGTCCCAGCCCCAATAATACAGGTTTCAACTCCTGTCATTATTTCTGATTTACATATTAAGTTTAATGGTGAAAGTAAAGCTCTCCCCACATTTTTAGAGAAAGTTAGAGATTCTGCTAGGTCTAGGAATATTTCCGAAGACATCCTGTTTCGTTCAGCTATTGAACTATTTGAAGGTAATGCTGCTATTTGGTATAGAAGTGTTAGAGATAAAATTAATAGTTGGGATGAGTTGGTAGCCCTACTCAAATCTGCTTTTTTGCACCCAGATTATAATGATAATCTCTTTGATGAAATTAAAAGTAGAAAGCAAAAAAGGAATGAATCCATAACCATTTATTCAGCAGTGATGGAAAACCTTTTTAAACGTTTGGAAACATACCCTAGTGAAGCCCAAAAGGTAAAAATAATGAGGAAAAATATTTTAGTGGACTACATTCCACTGATAGCCCTTCAAGATTTTGCTACAGTAGAAATGTTAGTAGCAACTATAAAACGTTTAGAGCAGAATGTCTTGCCCTTGTTGCAGACTACTAAAGGTCTTGCTGGTATTTCAATTGATGATTCAGAAAAGCCCAAAGAACAAGTTCATGTGGTGGATAATCAAAACAAGCAAGATAAAAGTGGAGTAGTCAACAGACAGGACAGAGAAAATAATTCTTCAAGAAGACCCAATCCCAAATGTATGTATGAAAATGATAGACCCAGTCCACCAGAGAATACTGAAGTAAGAAATCAGTCCTTTTCATCACCACCCCCAATGAGGCAATATTTTTCATCTCCACCTCCAGTAATGCAGTCTGCCCCTTATCAAGCCCCCAGAAATCCGAAAAAGATTATTTGTTTTAATTGTAATAGGCCAGGTCATATTTCCCGTGACTGTAGAAGCAAGCCAGTATCTTGTTATCGTTGTGGTTATAAAGGTGTGACCATATCTTCTTGTCCTAAGTGTTGTATTTCGAATAGGTCTAAGACCAATAGACCTTACAGGCCATTGTTGAACCCAATTTTTGAAAAGAAAGATTTTGATAGTCGTCCTCATGTTAGTATTTCCATTTTCTCTAGAAACTTTGTAGTTCTTTTAGACAGTGGTTGCTCTACATCCGTTGTAGGTGCCGCTGGAGTTGAATTTCTAAATTCCCAAGAAATTAAATATAATCCCACATCTACTAAGCATGTCCGCTTAGCAGATGGTTCCAATAAATCAGTTGTTGGTACCATTAATCTTCCAGTAGAGGCTGATGGTGTGTGTCATATGGTAAAATTTTTTGTTGTACCTTCTGTCCCTTACAGTTTCATTTTGGGAAATGATTTTATGCGTCAATTCTCACTGTTATTAAACTTTGAGGATAGGACATGGCATTCTTCCCGAAGGAAAAATAAAATAGAAACTGCCCAAGAGATTAATTATTTAGAGGTTGATGTAGATAGAATAGACCCTTGGTTTGATAATTTGAGATCAAAGATAGTCCGATCCCCCCTTGATTTTCCACAGTGGAAGGTGGAAAATGATTTTGTTTATAAGTTTGTCCCGACCACCAATTCTTTTAAGACTAATGATGTAGAGTGGAAAATTCTTGTGCCCAAACCACAAAGGTTTGAAGTTATGCAGTCTTGTCATGAGCCACCTACGTGTGCTCACTTTGGATTTTCCAAAACTTTGTCCCGTATTCAAGAAAGATATTATTGGCCCCAGATGCGTGTTGATGTGCTTAAGTTTGTCAGGTCATGTAAAGTTTGTGGTGCTCAGAAGACACCAAATTATGCTCTATTAGGTAAAATGGGTAAGCAGAGAGAGGCCAAGTTTCCTTGGCAAATAGTTGCTATAGATCTGATAGGTCCCTTTGTTCGTTCAAAGAAAGGTTATACGTGGTTATTAGTAGTTGCTGATTGGTTTAGTAAATATACGTTAGTCCAACCTTTAAGAAAAGCCACGGCTAAGAATATTGTTGAGTATTTGGAAAATGATGTTTTCCTAATGTTTGGTGTTCCTCAATATGTGATTTGTGATAATGCCTCAAATCTGAACAATCCTCTCTTAATTGAGCTCTGTAATAGGTATAACGTTCAGAAAGTATGGTTTAGCCCAGTGTATGCACCTCAGTGTAATTTTGTGGAGAGGAACAATAGAACCATTGGTACAGCAATACGTACGTATGTGAAAGACCACGTAGATTGGGACAAGAATTTAGCAAAGATCAGACAAGCTATTAACACTGCAAAGCATGAAGTGACTGGATATATTCCAGCTTTCTTGAATTATGGCCGTCATGTTCCTTTAAGTGGAAACTATTATGGTGTTGATCATAAGGATCAACAGAATCAAGATATAGAGATAATTCCAGGTGACCGTAACATGTATGCTTCAGAAGTCAAAGGTCTAGATAAAGTTTTTGAAAAGGTTAAGGCTAATCTTCGAAAAGGATATGAACGTAACGCTAGGAGTTACAACTTACGTAGAAGAGAAGTCCAATTTCAAGTGGGTGATAAGGTTTGGAAAAGAAATAAGGTTTTGTCTTGTGCTGTCAACAAGTTTATGTCCAAATTAGCACCGAAGTATATCGAAGCAACTATCAAGGAAAAATTGTCACCAGTGGTTTATCGTTTGTCAGATTTAAATGGTTCTGATCTTGGTAAGTGGCATGTTAAAGATTTAAAGCCTTTTCTGTCAGATGAGGATAATATGTCATCCTTAAGTAATTAGTTCATCCTTTCCCCTGTCTTTATTTTCGAGTTTTTATGTTGATTTGATTTCATCCCTTTGGAATTTTGTTTCACTTTTGATAATTTTAGTACAGGTAACCTATTTAAAGAGTCTGGCGATCGATGGCACGCTAGCCCATTCTTAGTAACTAACTTTGTTTTTGTTGTTTAATCCCATGCTAGCCATCATCTAAAAGATATTATAAAGAAGTTTCGACTCAGTTAAGATATTATCTTCTGATTTGGTTTTTGTTGTTTTGCCTTTATCAAAAACTGGATAAGAATTATCCGAGTTTTTTCTTTTAAGAAGGGGCATTGTAGCGTTTTAATTTTGGTGGAATATTTTCGTTTTTCTGTTTGCAAATGAATTTTAAAACGCAATAAACTGGAATATTTAAAGGTTGTTTCTAGTCCCCTAATATAATATTGCAAGACAGGTATACGGTTTTTCTAAGACGTATTAACAGAATATTTTTTTGTCTTTGTTTACATTAATATTCCCCTATTCTCTGTATGTATTGTGAGGTAAAAAATTTCCAGTTAACCAATTTAAAAGTAAATACTCAAGAAGTTTTTTGTCGGTTCGTTGCTAAGAACGAGGTCAAAAAAGGGTAGATTGTTTGTTTTAAGTTTGTAGGCAAAAACTAGCTGTGAGACGTAAAGGGAAATTGATTTTGCGTTGAAATTTGTAAAATGTAAGGCATCGAGGAGTCGACATTTAAGCCCCAAGCAGAGCAGACGTGCTACGGTTTTCTTCTTTGTGTTATGTTTTAAGACCGGTTAAGGTGATAATACTCTCTGCACTATGGCAGTTTAGAAAAGAGTAATCACCATAAGATTTGTGAACCGGCAGTGAAGAAATTTTGTTAAAATGTTTATATAGAATGTCCCCGTCGACAGCTTGATTTCCTCCATCAAGTTTCTATTCCAATCGTTCCTGCCTACGTATGCAAATGGTTTATTTTTATTCAAGTTGAGAGTTATGTCCTTTGCAGCTCCAGTCCCATAGATGTTAACAAGTTTTTTTTGAAAGTTAAGTGCTAAACTGTGAATCCAGGTAACAATTAACATTTTAATTTTTAAAGTAAAGACAGACAATTTTTTTGATAATTATTAATAATTGCTTTCATTAAAATTTAAAGGATTTGTAATAAACAATAAATTGTAAATTTTATGGTTTAACAGCTGTCATTTTAATTGTTTTTTTTTTTAATATAATGTTAACATATGACAGCTAGCTTTGTTCTTTTCGATATTCATTTGTTTTGTTTGTTTAAAAAAAGGTTAATCTCTGTGCGATAACATTTGTAAGTTTTGTAGTATCTCCAACCCCTTTGTAAACGAAGTTTGTAAACAGACACATATAAGTTTTTTATTCTGTATTTGGCAACTATTTATATAGTATATTTTTTGTGCCATTTTTATGTTTGATAACTGTTTGTATGAGACAAAAATAAACGTTTGATTTGTTTCTCTGATCCTATGTTTATTTTAGTTTAGAAAATCTCCTAACCCTTGTATGTATTTTTGATTTTAGGGAAGAAGAAATTTTCTTTCTTTTTCCAGCAGGAAGTTTTCTTCGAAGCGGCGTCCAAATTTAAATAGCTAGATGTAACCTTGTCTGCCATATCTTATTTCATTTTGTCCAGGAGATTTATGTAAGTACCCTTTCATTTTTTTTTGTAGCTGCCCCAATCCGACCCATTTATTTCACTTATCCACGACCCCAGCTCTCCAACAACCAACTGAGTGTCGTTCGCACTAGTAGCGTTTATTTTGCTTGCCCTATCTTCGCCCCATAGTTTTTGTCCCCTATTTCTACCCCTATGTTCGTACCCTGAGGTAGGCAAAATATATTCGTTACAAAGGCTGTATAGAAGCATATTGCGAGGAAGACTGCGTACTACATATATGCCAAGATTGTTTCCATTTACTATTGATATTATTTTTAATTATTGTTAATGCGTCTTGTCTACAGATTTGGTGATCAGCTTGCGTTCCGGTATCAATGGCCTTTTAGCTAATAGGTCAACATGTTCGTTGTATTTAAGACCTATATGTGCTTTAACCCACAAAAAATGAACAACTCTTCGGTTTTTATAAAGGTCATAAACAAGTTTTTTAATTTGAAAGACATATATATTTGAGTTATTACTAGGAAAATTTAAAGTTTCAATGGCAAACATAACAGAAAATGAGTCAGATACTATTGTAACAGATGTATTCTGAGTGTTTTCAAAGTATTTTAATGCTTCATATATTGCTACAGCTTCAGCACTAAAGATTGAAAAACTAGGATTTAGTCGACAAAGTTTTTCTGTATTAGTTGATGGAATATAGAAAGCACACCCAGTACCAACAATAGACTTTGAGGCATCCGTATAAATAACTAAAGAGTCTGACAGACTAGATAAGCAGGATCTCAAAATATTCGAGCTAACAGAAGAATTTACATGGTAATTCGGTTGTATCACAGTAATGGGTTGCAAGCACGAATAAAAATGTTCGATGTTAAGATTATCCTCTGATTTAAAGTCATAATCAAAATTTGTCAGGCTTCTAGAAGCCTCACAAAGTGGAGGTGAGTTCTTAAGTCTCCAATATCGATTAGTTAAATCTTCTTCGTTCAGTTTTCTGATATTTGAGTAGAGAGTAGTGTTACGATTTTGTATATTAATAACAAACTTTTGACTGAGGTATTCTCTTCTATAGTCCAAGGGATTTTCTAGAGCTTCCACATGTAGAGCATTAATAGGCCTCGATTTCATGGCACCCAAACAAATACGCAATGCTGCGTTTTGAAACACATCTATTGTTTTCAGAATGTGTTTACTTGCTGAACCATATAATATGCATCCATAATCGATAATTGATCTAATATAAAATCGGAAGAAAAGCAAAGAAGTTTCCACATCTGCACCCCACTATGTTTTTGTAATTGATTTCAGGAAATTTAGACCCTTCTTACATATATCCAACATAAACTCAACGTGAAGTTTCCAAGTTAACTTGCGATCGAGAATCATTCCCAAATATTTAATTGACGAACTGAAATTAAAATCATACCCATTCAATTTTATCTGATTTAGTTTTGGGATATTGTGTCGAGTGAAAATAGTAATACTTGATTTACTTGATGCAATTTCAAACCCATTGTGTTTGAACCAATTTTTGGATCTATCATGTATTTTTTCTAAAGTTTGAATGCAGTTATCGTATTTTTTGGTAGAAGAATACATAAGAAAGTCATCAGCATACTGTATTATTTTAAAGCTGAGATTTTTAATGGAAATGTTATGTAAATCGGCAGTATAGATATTAAACAAT
The DNA here is from genome assembly GCF_040954645.1 of Diabrotica undecimpunctata. NCBI lineage: Eukaryota > Metazoa > Arthropoda > Insecta > Coleoptera > Chrysomelidae > Diabrotica > Diabrotica undecimpunctata. The sequence goes on along the minus strand of NC_092805.1, from coordinate 62,045,045 downwards.
AGAGGGCTTAAAACTGATCCCTGCGGTAGTCCCTGTTTATTATAACGAGGACCTATAAGTTTATTATTGTTTGTTCTCAGGTAAATTTTTCTGCACGAATAAAAGTTAAGAATAGTGTTTACCAATAATTGTGGTGGTACTTATATGAAAATTTTTTATTAATTTTTCCATTAAAATATCGAGACAAACACTATCATATGCTCCTTCTATATCTAATACTATTGTCGGTAAATAAATATTACTTGAGAAGGAGTTCTGAATGTCCGTTACCAATGTGGCAAGTGCATATATGGTACCACAGCCCTTTCTGTACCCAAACTGCAAATCTGGAAGTAACTTCTTTTTATCCAACCACCATTCCAATCTATGTTTAATCATCCGTTCCAAAGTTTTCAGTACACAAGACATAAGTGAGATAGGTCTATATGAGTGAACGGAATTAGGATCTTTCCCTTGTTTGAGTATGGGGATAATGATTACATCTTCAAATTGAGCTATTACTGAATTATTCATGATTATATCATTAAATATTTCCAATAGTAAAATTTTGTCACCTTTAGGAAGATATAGTAACATTGGATATTTAATATTATCTAAACCTGGACTAGTACTATTTCGATTTTTTAAGGCAAATTCCAATTCTAATGTATTAAAAGATTCCAACAAAAAATGATATTGCTTATTGAAAGAATAGTCAAAAGTTTTGCAATTTTTTACAGACGGTGTAGCAATTTCATCGAAAAATTTTTCTTCTAAGGAATCGTCAAAACATTTTATAGAAGAAATTGGTTTTCTGTTTAATTTTCTAGCTTGATTCCATAAGCTTGCTGATGGTATATTTTTATTCAACTTTGAGCACCAATCAATCCAGCTCTTTTTGGCTTTATTTTTTAGAAATATTTTGGCTTCTGATACAAGTTTTTGGCATTGTATGTAATTGGCCATTGTAGGAGATTTCTTATATAATTTAATAGCTTGTCTTCTGTTATTCACAACATTACTACATTCATTGTCCCACCAAGGAGGCGGAAGATGATTTTTGCTAGTGAAAGGTTTAAAAGCAGGTATTGCATTTTCTGCAGCCTCATGCAGATCCAAGACTTATTGCATAAAATTTTTGTTACATATAAATCTTTACTCATGTATAGTATTTTGAAACTTTTACCTTTGAATTGTTGTAAAACCTGAAATTGGTCAATTAGAATATCTGATGCTTAATAAAAATCTGGCAGTGTTCGCACTATTGCCTGAAGAAAACGTTGTTGATTTTTCCTAAACTGAGTATATTTCATTAACTTTATTGATATCTAAACAATGAATAGTATATTATGACTTTTAATGTAAAATATTAGGGAAGTAGGAATTCTAGAGTTGAGATTTCCTACTGAGTTTCCTATGGCCCGGTTGAAGATTCACCACCTAGTATACCTAAGTTTGAATTTTATTTTAATTAAATATTAAAATAAGAATATATAGGTACAGCGAATTTTTTAAGTGTTATTTATAAATTGAATTCGATGGAATTTACAAAAAAGAACTCAGTATATACGCTTCATTATTCCCAAATAAACTTATTTTAGTTTAAAACGTAAAATCCATGTAAATTTAGAAAGAAATTTCAACGAATTCTTTTTTTCGGATGCAAAAGAGAAGTAGCTACTGGATGTTTATAATTCCTAGAAAAACAAAATTTAAATTTTAAATACATTTAAAGGACAACCTTTGTCGAATGGTGCGTAACTTGTTTGTAAAGGTCGGTATAGAATTAAAAAATTTACATACCTTTGAGTCACTCTCTGGCTGATTCACCCGAACCTCCAAAGTGCCAGACATTACCGCGTACCAGCATTTTCCTGTGTCGCCTTGGCGAAAAACTGAAACGCAAAACGAATAAAATACATTTTCTAATTTAAAATTTGGATGTAGAAGGAAGGAAAAATTTATATAGATGTAGAAGTTATTTATAACACTTTTTAAAAATATGTCATTGTTTTAAATTTAATAGAATACAGGTTATTTTTTACGGTAGACCGAACTTTCCTTGTTTTGAATTCATTACTGTTACCAGTTCTTCTGGTAAATTAATAAAAACTCATTGGTTACTTAAATTTTCTGTAGAATTTTCACAAAATTACAAAAATTTTTCCCAAAGTTCAAATTGGTGAATCATAAAAAAATCCATACAAAGATATATTTAGAGATTTAACCATCATTGGTACATGTAAATAAGTTTTAATAGTTTTGCTAGTTTCATATAATAAGTGAACTGAAATCTTAGATATTTTGTTCTGTACTTGTTACGTTTGGGAATGTCTTGCAGTTAGGCAATTTCCGCGAAAGATTCCTTGCTTCACAATAATACAAAATTAAATTACAATTTCAAAAATATTACTTTTGTATTAAAATTCACATTTGAAAAATCAAATTGAAAAATGCATCGAGTACAACATACCACTGGTTCTTGCATTTGTCGATTACGAGAAGGCTTTTGATACTGTAGAGTTTGAAACCGTACTGGAAGCCCTAAATCAAAGCCGAATAGATTACAGGTACACGTCACTAATCAAAAACATCTACGAGAACGCTACATCAAGTATACGACTACACGAAGACACAGAAAAATTCAGCTTAGGTCGAGGAGTAAGACAAGGAGACAATATTTCACCAAAATTGTTCACGGCAGCTCTAGAGTCAATATTTAAGAACACCCAATGGCAAGATATGGGCATCAATATAGATGGAGAAAGATTAAATCATCTGAGGTTTGCAGATGATGTCGTATTAATCGCAGATAACTTACAGGATACGGTTTCTATGCTACATTCGCTTAAAAGTCTGTCTGAAAGAGCAGGATTAAAGATAAACTTTGAGAAAACTAAACTTATGACAAATCTCGTAATGAGTGGAAATATAACTATCGACAATAATACCATACAACAAACAGACACTTACAAATATCTGGGACACGAGATCAAAATAAACAGAGACTATCAAACAAATGAAATACAGAGGCGAATAGGCCTGACATGGGCAGCATTTGGCAAACTAAGCCATATTCTAAAAAGTTCAATTCCCATGTGTCTCAAGCGAAAAGTTTATAACCAATGTGTTTTGCCTATACAAACTTATGGAGCAGAGACTTTAACACTCACGCAGAAATCTGCGAATAAACTAAGAGTTACACAACGAGCCATGGAACGTGCAATGCTGAATGTGAGCCTCCGAGACCACATAACAAACCGACAAAACAGGCAAAGATCAGGAGTTCAAGACGTCATCGAAAGAACCACGAGACTTAAGTGGAACTGGGCAGGACACTTAGCCAGAACACAAGATGGACGATGGACAAGACGAATTATGGAATGGAGGCCCAGAAATTATAAAAGAAGCCGAGGACGACCACCGACTAGATGGACCGACGACATAAAAAGAGTAGCGGGAAACTGGCTACAAGCGGCCCAGTGTAGAGAACACTGGAAAGAACTGAGGGAGGCCTATGTCCAGCAGTGGACGGGATTGGCTGATTGATGATTAAAATTCACAAGTGGCTTTAAAATTTTATTTGTATACGGTTTAAAAAGAGCATGTTAAATTCGATAATAAAGCTCATGCTGATTGTGACTAGCTGAATGACAATTGTCCAAGCCAAGTACAAAAAAAAGAGCATGGTACCAGTACTTTTATGTGTACTAGTATAATATGCCTGCTGCAGTCTATATTGCAAGGTAAAGTCAAAGGTAAGCGAGGACCCGGTAGAAGGAGAATATCATGGCTGCGGAATTTAAGAACATGGTTTAAGAAAACCTTAACGGAGCTGTTTCGAGCCGCAGCAAGCAAGGTCATGATTGCCAATATGATTTCCAACATCCGAAACGGATAGGAACCAGAAGAAGAAGAAGTATAATATAATTGACAATTTAATGGATAGAAAAATTAACCCATGAAATTACACCAAACAGAAAGATCGCACTTAAAAGTTCTGTGCTAAAGGTAACTAGATTAGTCATCAATACGGATGCCAAGAGCTCAAATCTTGCGATAGAGTGTCTTGTGTAGAGAAATTTAGCACATGCAAGTACTGTTTTGTATGTATGTATGTCTGTTGTATATGTTCGGATGTTTCATCATCACAAGATATATTGGATTACCACAACTGTTGTGGCAGACATTTGGCCAGCAAAAAAAAAACATAAAAAATAAAAACAAGTAAAAACAAAAAAATAGGACTGATTTAGAAAGGAATAACAAGCTTTGTACAAGGCTTGTAAAGAGACGGGAAGAATAAGCAAAAAAGTTAGTCGTAGGGTCCCATTTCAGGCCTAGAACTGTAATAATGGAACGTTTCTGTTTGTCAAATGAACAACATGTTAAAATATCTGAGCCAAAGCCTTGAAGTAGACTGGGATGGTTGTTGGCGCATTTAACTAGCGAAAACCCTTAAGATTTAAAAGTTGAATGAGCTCTAACTGAAGAGAGTGAGTAGATGTGAGAGTAAGTAGATAAAAGAGAATTATTTCCTAACAAACTTATGAGACTGTAGGTAAGCGTTATGCAGTCTAACTGGTTAACTCTTGTAGAGTATTTTAGACGAAATAAGACGAAGAAGTGCCGTAAGTAATGGTATGTAGAAAAGATTCTTGGAGAGGTTTAGAAGAATCTGATCTCCAGAGAAGTCTTTTATAGTTCCAAAGTTCTTTGTTTACGTTACTTGGTCGATACGTTTGCTTTATATCACAAATGAAACAACATCGAAAATATAGAAAATTAAGTAAGAGAGACAAAATACCCTAGGACCAGTATAAAAAGTGTAATTTGGAGACACACTCCAAACGTCATATAGACTGACGTCAAAGCTAGTAAGAATTTTGGAGACAAGAAAGGAATTTATAATAAAATATAATTTATAATTTAAATAATTTAAAGACCGATACAAGAAAGACGAAACAACAAATCAACAATATCGAAATGAAAGTATTAAGATCAATAGCGGGCATATCATTAAGAGATAGACAAACCAACAGAAGTATACGCGAACAATGCAAAATTCAAAATATTAACAGGTGGATAAAAACAAGAAAAAAAAACTGGAACGAACATGTAAACCGAATGGGACCAGGTAGATTAGCGAAAATCTGTAAAAACAACAAGCCGTATAGCAGAAGACCCGTTGGAAGGCCGCCAAAAAGGTGGAAAGATAATGTACAGTCAACAACGACTGAAACAGAATAAGAGGCAGACAAACAGGAGTAATCCTAGTCGCGCGAAGAAGAAGAAGAAAAGAATTTAAAAAACTGTTTTTTCGAAAACTGCGTGATGAGCAGAGTAATAAAAATTAGTCGATTTAAAATAAGATTCAGTAACCGGCATCATATATTTGCAAGTAATAAAATCCTCTCTGAATTCAACATATTATGTCTCTTTGAGATTCGGGATTTTCCTAAAACGATTCTCTAGCATACAAAACAACAATGAAAAGAAATGAGTTAAATGCTAAGGAAACAGATACAGAATAAGTAGAAAATATGACAAAAATATTAAATAGAAATAGTTAGTCAAAATCATTTAACACAAAAATGTCACTGCAAACCTCAGTCAATGAAGCCTTTGCAAACAATCAGAAGTTGATAGCAATATTCTTTGACATAAACCAGGCTTTTGATAGGACATGGAAACACTCTATATTAGCAACACCTAATAATTATGGAATTCAAGGTAACATGCTTGCTTTTATAAAAATTTTTTAAGTAATCGTTCTATACAAGTTAGAATAAATGGAATCACAAGTTCTCCAAAAATGCTAGATAATGGAATCCCTCAAGGATCCATTTTATGTCCAACCCTATTTTTAGTGGCTTTTAATAGCATCATAAATGTAATCAGAGCTCCTATTAAAGCTAGCATTTACGCGGATGATATTGTTATTTACACCAAATCTAATAACCTAGTTTTAGCAACAAATATATTACAACTTATGTTAAATCGACTTCAAAATAGGGAATTACAAACCGGATTCAATTTTTCTGCAGAAAAAACTCAATACGTAATTTTTAGTAAAAATAACACTCACCATACAATTAATTTAACATTAAATGATTTACCTATAAAGCAGTCAACAGAAGTAAGTTTTTTAGGCCTAACTTTCGATAAAAAATTAAATTGGAATGTGCATATTAATAAATTACAACAAGCATGCCAAAACCGGTTAAACATACCTAAAATAGTATTTAATAAATATTGAGGTGCTGACTGTAAAACATTAATTAACCTTTACAAATCACTTATTAGAAGTAAATTAGATTACGGTTGCATATCTTACGGTGCTGCAAGCAAAACTGCTTTAAAAAAACTAAATAGCATACAATCTACAGCTTTGAGATTAGCACTGGGTGCCTTCAGAACTAGTCCTATTAGTAGCTTACAAGTTTTAGCGAGAGAACCACCTCTATATGTTAGACGCCAACAACTATCTCTAAACTATATAGGGAAAATATCAGTACAGAAACAACATCCAATATTCTCCCAAATTTGCCATCCTAGTATTGGTCCTACAAAACCAACTAAAAATAGTACTCCCCTTATAGAACGAATAAAATCTTGTAACTTTGATATCGATAAGCTAAATCGATCTCTACAAGTCAGTGTAAATTTTCCTCCATGGATAATCCAAACACTTACCATTGATTTAACCCTCACAAAATACCCCAAATCAACTACAAATCTAATTTTCATTAAACACTTGTACTCCGAAGTGATATCTCATTATCCTAATCATCTCCAAATTTTCAGTGATGCCTCTAAAGCTCATGACGGACATGCTGCTGCATACTACTGTAAATACACTACTCACACTATATCCATACCTACAAACTTCTACATCCTCACAGGCGAGACCACAGCCATTTTGAAAGCCTTAATTTTCTTCAAAACGCGTAGTGAGAATAAATGTGTCATCATCACTGACTCATTAAGTGCTCTATTAGGTGTAAAACAAATATACCCTACAAATCCAATATTTCGGGCTAGGTATAAAATATGAGATAAATATAATTCAATCAACTCGAAAAGAAGTAGCATTTATCTGGGTACCGTCGCATGTAGGAACAGCTGGAAATGAAAACGTGGACAACCTAGCAAACACAAGTCGAATAAACTTACAATACACAACCAAATCAATAAATTACCCATATTCCGATCTCAAAAACCTAATTAAAGACCACTGTATGAACATATGGCAAGACTACTGGAAAGATTCAGGAACCAAACTATATGAGATTTATCCCCTTGTGAAGATCATCTTGAATAATCCATCCAATAGAAGGGATCAAGTAATAACTAACCGACTAAGAATTGGACACACTGCACTGACCCATAGATTCTTAATCAACAAAGAACCTTCTCCAACCTGCAGAAACTGTTCTCTCCCATTGACGGTGAAGCATATTCTGATTGACTGCCAGTACCACGAAGAAACAAGAAGAAAATATGGAATCTCAGATGACATCAAAACCACTTTAACCATAAACACTGACCATGTAATAAATTATTTAAAAGATTTACATTTATATACATCTATTTAATGTAAATAAAATGAACTCTTGTGTACGTTACTCCACTAATAACCCTGCGTGGTTGATGGGGATTATATGTTTTTTCTAAATAAAAAAAAAAAACAAAAATGTAACACGTTGCAAATAGATAATAAAGGTACTCAGTTGAAAAACTATGTAGTAAAAAAAATATTTAATTTAAAATTGCTTGCATTGAAAATTTTAAAAGTAGAAATAAATTTAAAAATTGTATATAATTATAACCAAATTTAATTATATAAATTAGGTTGAAGTAAGTAAAAAATACACGAAGGACCTTTAATATAAATATTGATTAAATTAGATGAATCTTACTACCCAAATGAAATAAAAATTATAATTATTTATTAATTAACCTGGCATCGAGATACTAATGTTTTTGTAGGACGTATTTAAATTGCTGGTTAAATAATTAAAAATAATAAATATAATAGATATATGCAAATAAGGGAAATACCCGGCGCAACTCATTAAATGGCATCAATCTGTGAAAAAACTTTCTTGCCATTTTTTGAAACGTGTTAATTGGCAGGTAGCGACAGCAACATATCAGATTGACGAAGACGTCGAGACGCATAATGGCTCGCTGGTACCACAACTAGAAGAAGTAATCGTAAACGTGAACTTTGATTATCTCGAATACTTTTGAGCTACTGATTGATTCTGTTTGTGTAAAGACAAAACTTCAGTACCTATGAGAGGGCCACTCTGCCGATGGTCCCCATAATTTCGAAGTAGTGTAAAGTACATTAGTAATAAATTAAAGCTGTCATCCCTAGCTTTGATACAGAATTACGAAATGCATTCCAATTTCAAGAAACGCAATAATTTGGGTAAGACCTTAAAAAGTTGGTCTTTTAAAAATGTTCTATTTTAAGTGTCGGGGATTACAATAAATGGTTTGCCGAACACGTGTGGTGATTAAGGCAAGTGACATTCTACAAAAAAACAATATGAGTTAGTCAGTTTTACTGTCGAAATTTGAAGAAGATAATTTGGATATTTAATAAAGTAATTAAAAGGTGTGTAACTAAATAAGGTTATATATTTTAACAAAGTTATAAAAGTATTAAAATCGAAATATGTAAATAAATACTAAATAAAATAAAAAGACAGTCAAGATTTGATTTCACGTCCAAAGTGTCTATGTATCTGTTTATACGTATTTCGCCCTAATAGGGCTCGTCAGAAAAGCTATTCATAGGCTTTCTCAACGTGAAAAATAATCTTTTCTGTCTTTAAGAAGCAACAATAAAATGGCTTCGATATGGACGCAATAGCGATATCTGATATTAAATCCGTAAATAGTTTCGAAACACAATTCAGATTTCTTCTTTAATCTGAGCCTTCTAAAAATTGCAAGGCAAAACAGACGTTGATAAAGATGTTAATAGAGACATAGGGAATCTAAAATTTGCACTCCACGATATGTCTCCTCAACTAAGAAGAAATCCTTAGCGAATTGGTTTCTTGTACTCATACAGAGTAGATCCGAATAAAATGAAAAAGACAGTCAAGATTTGATTTCACGTAAAAAGTGTCTATGTATCTGTTTATACGTATTTCGCCCTAATAGGGCTCGTCAGAAGAGCTATTGATAGGTTTTCTCAACGTGAAAAATAAATCTTTTCTGTCTTTAAGAAGCAACAATAAAATGGCTTCGATATGGACGCAATAGCGACATCTGATAATAAATCCGTAAAATAGTTTCGAAACACAATTCAGATTTCTTCTTTAATCTGAGCTTTCTAAAAATTGCAAGGCAAAACAGACGTTGATAAAGATGTTAATAGAGATTAATAGAATGTTAATGTTAATAGAATTTTTAGAAGGCTCAGATTAAAGAAGAAATCTGAATTGTGTTTCGAAACTATTTTACGGATTTATTATCAGATGTCGCTATTGCGTCCATATCGAAGCCATTTTATTGTTGCTTCTTAAAGACAGAAAAGATTTATTTTTCACGTTGAGAAAGCCTATCAATAGCTCTTCTGACGAGCCCTATTAGGGCGAAATACGTATAAACAGATACATAGACACTTTTTACGTGAAATCAAATCTTGACTGTCTTTTTCATTTTATTCGGATCTACTCTGTATGAGTACAAGAAACCAATTCGCTAAGGATTTCTTAGTTTAGGAGACATGTCGTGGAATGGAAATTTTGGATTTCCCATGTCTCTATTAACATCTTTATCAACATCTGTTTTGCTTGCAATTTTTAGAAGGCTCAGATTAAAGAAGAAATCTGAATTGTGTTTCGAAACCATTTTACGGATTTAAATACTAAATACTTTCCCAAACATAGGATAAGGTTGAATTATCTTTCCTATAGCTCCTTCAACAGGCTTTCCTTAAATTTTCTGTATACGGTTCTTTAAAGTCACTGAAAGAGTAACAATTTTAGTCGACATTAGGTATCAGTTTTTTCGCAAGAATTTTTAAATATATATGGCATGATATGTAATCGTTAGGATTTTCATAATACATTATTTGACTAGTTACACTGGAATATTTAGCATGAAAAAGAATAATGTACACTACGTCCACTCCTCTCTTGGTGCTGTTATAAAATGTCATAGCAGCTTAGACTTACCGCTATGTTTCCACAGATCGCATCTGTATAATGCATTTTGACAGCATAGCTAATACTTTATTTGACTTGAGTTTATATGAGACTAATTTTATGTCTTTCATCATCATTTTGGCTTTACAACCCTGTGTGGGTCCTAGCCTCCCCAAGAATTTTTCTCCAGTCGTCCCTATCCATCGCCTTCCTCCCGCCAAGCACGTATTTCCATATTTCTCATATCTTGGTCTATGTTATCTAGGAATCTTGTTCTGGGTCTTCCTCTTCTTCTTTGACCAATAGGTCTGTCAAGGAGCGTTTTTCTAGCTGGGTCGGTTTGCTCCATCCGCATTACATGGCCTACCCACCTCAGACGTCCTATCTTTATGTGTTTTACGATATCTGGTTCCTGGTATATTCTATAGAGTTCGAAGTTGTATCGTCTTCTCCAGACACCATTTTCATTTACCGCTCCATAGATGCGCCTTAGTATTTTTCTTTTTTACTATTTTATGTCTTTAGTAAGGCCAAATATGCGTTTTTCGTTCATTCGTTTTTGCTAACAAAAATTCAGGAATTTCACGAACATTATTTCTCACAGTCCCTACCAAGATAAAATTGTGATTTTGGAGTATCTCGAGTGCCAAAGACATTGATATAAACCAATTATCCTAAGTAATATTTTGGCCTGTAATATCTGAGTTTGTGAATTTTTCTTTGGTTATATAGTTCTGCCTTTATCATTTTTTCTAAAAAGATAATGTTCTGCTGTTTTAAGTATATATATATATTTATATTTTATTCTTTTGTTGTTGTAACCATTCCTTTAAAAATTAAATTTGCTAATAAATCCTCGTTTGTCCAGACAAGACTTTGTTGTCTGATTTGATTTAAAATCCACGTCAATAATTTAAAAATTCGGAGTTCGGTTCTGCATCGATAATTATAATATTATAATGTTGTATTCAATATGGGCTCCGAATATTTTTACCATTAACAAAGTTTAATGCAAGTTATAAATTATGAATCTTAGTGATATATTAAAATAAACTGTAAGTGTACAAACTCCTTACATAATATCCAGTTAAATTAGCATTAAAGTCAGCAAATTGCAATTATTTGTTATTGTTGTCAATAAACAAATCCAGTTTTACCAGCAAAAAACCGCTTTTAGTAAAGCGGTGTACAGAGTCGGACTTACTTTTCACAAACGTTTATCGAAATGAATTCAAACATGGAATCACAAAACAGTTCTACAATACAAGACCATCAAAATCAAATAAACACATTACAGTCATACTCTTCGGCAGCGTCGAGAGTGCAATTTCCTTTAAAGTCCCAAGCAATAATCTTTAGTGCCTTAGAAAACACCAAACTTCAAGACTACCTTCTCCCACTTGGAAATATAATTTAACCTAAAAATATAATCTTCTCTTCTAGATTATCTAATAATCGCATATGTATGTATTTATCCAATAAACAAATAGTGGACGATTTTATGAATAATCATGGTCAAATAGAAATACAAGGTGAAATTGTCAGAGCAAGAAGGTAAGTTACACCAGCGGAACGACTTGTGCTCTCCGGCGTATGTCCTTCAATACCGCACAACTTGCTAATCAGTGAGTTACAAAAAATCGGCATAGTTCGTGTCTTCCCCATGACCTTCCTTAAAATAAGTGCTTCTATGCCTGAGTACAATCACATCCTTAGTTTTCGAAGACAAATCTATATCCGTCCTCACAATCTAACACTACCAGAGTCATTTACTCTTGTTTTTGACAACACGACATTAAGAATATTCATTTCTAAAGACAGTTTAGTTTGCTTTAGATGCAAGAAGCCAGGGCACATCGCTTCACAGTGCTCCGAGCCACTAGCTCAACTTAACCAAAACAATGAAGCGTCGGTATCCAGCGCAACAAATATATCTTTGCAATCATCCAATGACACAAACCCTTCTCATTGTGAACAAATGTCTATTTCTAATATCCCGAAGATACCGAACAAAGTAGATTCATCAAATAAGGACAGTCACATAATTAATCAACCAAAAAGAAACTGATGAAATTATTTCACCTGAAGCAGATCCATCTTCAAAAGAATGTAACATTTTTCCACCACCTAAAGTCCAAGCAAAATCTAAAAAAGCTAAAATTAGTTCAGCAAGCACTTCTGAATGCTCATTTTCTCTTTTACTTGACCCTGCTAAAAACTTCATAGAAAATCACCCTCTACCTTTCCCTCTAAACGTTGATCAACTTAACATGCTCCTAATGAATATCACGAGGTCAGCAGATCCTATAACCACAATTAAAGAATATACCACAGACCTACCAGCTTTGTCCCATATGCTCAGTCAAGTTTATCCCCATATAAAGGAAAGATCCATAAAACGTAAATTCACGTCCATAATGAAAAAAATCTATAATTATATTAGCAGTGAGGCATCGGAAGCGGAAAGTGACACATCTCAGTTAAGCCAACATTAATTAAAAACATCCCTTGTTGTCTAGTCCTTTCTGACTCTCTCAGCGCAGTCAAAGCTATGCAAAATGTATACCCTAAACACCCCATTGAGAAAATTATCAGGGCCGAATTAATGAAAGCTCAAGAAAATTTCAGAGGAGTCCACTTCCTATGGATACCATCTCATATAGGCATAGAAGGGAATGAAGAAGCAGATACTAGTGCGCGTAACGCTATCACCAGTGACACATCAGAAACAGAGTGTCGGAGTATCGCAGGCGATCTAAAAGTTTATTTCAAAAATAAGATGTTAAGTGCGTGGAATTGGGAGTGGAATGACTCTAGTTCGAAACTCAGAACCATCAAAAGTGATATTTTTTCATGGAAGTCCACAGCCAGAAGTAGAAGATGCCAAACTATTATTACACGTCTACGACTTGGACACTGTAGGTATACTCATGCCTATCCCTTCTCAAATAGTGAACCTCCAAAATGCGAAACATGTAATACAGTAGACAATATAAAGCACTTCTTGATAGACTGTCCTAAATATGTAAATCAAAGACAGTCTTACAATTTGCCAAATAACCTGAAAGCACTCCTCAACAAAAGTTTAGTTCCGAACAATTTATTAGGTTACTTAAAATGTATAAATATGTTTCAAAAAATTAACTTAATTAATTGTTACAAATGTTAAATTTAATATTATTACAAATGTTACAGAAATGTCGCTAATAACCTTTGGGTGGATGCGACTTTATTTCTTTAAATAAAAAAATTAAAAATTTAAAAATTCAAATCAACCACAACTACAGCTCTTCCAACATACTTCAAAGAAAAAATCAAGAATGTTTTACCACATACTATACAAGCACCTCTCGCTTTCGGAGATGATGAAATAATAAAGAGAATTTTGGTTCATTTTACATATTAGGTGGAGCCTAATATCAAATAGATTAAAAAGTGGCAAGTTATTTTTGACAAGTAGTAATAGTAATTTACGTTTTAATGCCGAAAAGTGGTGTTTTCAGGTCGAGAGCCTGAGCGAGTCCTGAAAGCGTAGGGAAACCTGATAAATACTTATTTTGGGTCGCTTGACGTACAATATTTTTTAGGACCGACATTTTGATGTAAACCTAATTATTTAGTTTATTTTACATAATAAAGAGATAAACACATAGTAAAACTAGATGCTGGGCACAACTGACAAATTTAATAGAAAACAAATTAAAAATTATCTGTTACTTCAGTGATTCTTAGCCTGTGGAGCGCGCCCTCTAAGGGGGCGCACTTTTACTATAGGGAGGCAGGGGGTGTGAGAATATAATAAAAATACCATCAACATTAAAAAATTTACTAAAATCAAAGCAAAACAACATTCTGACAAAATAAAAAATGAAATACACGTGAACACTGATAAAGAGGTACAATTATAAAGAGCACTGGATACTAAATTATCAACAAGTTTAATGTATATTAGTGACTTTCTTGAAGATGTTTTGCAGAGCAAAGTTTATTAAAACAGGGTTTAATATTAGAAATAGACGCACGCTCTCAGTTCTTTTCACATGTTTGGCTGCGATCTATATTTGGTCTTTAAGCCGCCATCGCAAAAAAAAACCTATTTCGCAAAGGTAAGATGTTAAAAACGGTAATAATATACGGAACGCTCTGGTTTTCAGCGGTGAAAACTCGTCATTTACCCCTGACCAAAATTCAAAGAGAAATTTATTATTAAACCGCCTGTTGATTTTAGCATTTGCTGTGAAGTCTATGAAGGTTTCTTCTTCGACAGTAGAGAGCAGTTCGGGTGTAATTTGAAATGAATTCCTAACCCACTTGTAACTACGTATTAGTCGGTCGTGGGCAAAAAAATATCAAATACAATTTTTGTCAGCATCGCTATATAAATGATTTTAAATAGTTACACAAACAACGTTCACGTGTTGTTCTTTAACCGTGTAAGTTTTAATATATTCATCCACATTTGCAAACATTTCTAGTTTTTTTTTGCTTTAAATTTCTGCTCCACAATTTGAATTTTCTACAAAAAGCATTACTTTTATCACTCGTGTCCAATGTATGTATATTGGCTCCTTGAAGCTGAAGGTTTAAAATATTTAGTTTCTCGAATATGTCAACCAAGTAGCTCAATAAAAGTAAACCATCGCGAAACATCTCGGCTCCGGTCTATTTTCTTCTTCTAGAAAAATAGCGATTTCATGTCTCAATTCAAAACACGTTGCAAAAATTTTCCACGTGATAACCATCTTGCCTAACAATAAAATAATAATATTGAATGTACTGCACCCATATCTTTTCAAAGTGCAGAAAAGATTTTAGTTTTCAAAACTCTCATTTTTATGTAAATAACTACGGTTACAACCGTAGTTAGTACAATATTCAGGCCAGGAGACATTTCTTTGGAAGCCAGAGCTTCCCTGTCGATCATACAGTGTGTCCATATACACATTGGAGACTTTCGTTTTACAAGCGCTTGTAGACTTTGAAATTTTCCGGACATTGCACGAGCACCATCGATGCATATTCAGATGCAATTCCTCCACTCTAGTTTTGCTTCGTTGATGTAATAATTTAAGATAGCAAATAATGCTAGCGATGTTGCTTTCAATTCTATTGGTTTTCAGAAAAGTAGTTCTTCTATCACTAATGTGCCATCATAAAATCGAACGTAGGCAATAAAATATCCAAAAAATAAAATTCGACGGGTAACAGTATCATTTGATAGAGGTATAGACTCCAATTTTTTGGCAAAATTATCTCCCAAATATAGTTTCTACAATTTTCAAACACAGCTAGCAAAATAAGCTCTTCACCAATAGTGTGAGGCTTTTTATATCTGGCTATTTGAGACAGAGTTTATAATAGACAAGTAAAGCTTTTTCATTTACAGCCAAAGTTTTTTTTAGACTGATTTTTGCTTTTCATGTAATTTTAATTTTAACTCAAAAAATTCTCGGGGTTTGTTAATGTACTCACTATGAAGTGTATCCAAATGTTTTTTATTTATTAGATGTCATACTATCGGCTGCTAAAATGTTTGAGCAAATAATACATAGAGAGCTTTCTTCTTCATTTACTTCAGTAAAAGTAAACCCAAAATTTAAGTATTCTTGAGAATATTTTCTTGATTTTATTTTTGAAACCACTCTTACCTGTGCACTTGTTCATGCTTCACTGGTATCTAATGCTCGCTTAAGCTGTAGACGTAGACGCACTGGAGACATAACAAACGGACTGTAAATATTATTTCAATTTATAAATCGACGAAGTGGAATTTTTCCTCATGAGTAGAAACAGTGGCTAGAGTGGATGACGATGATATTATGATATCCTTTTATTATTTATTATCATTTTATAAATTATTAACTTAACGTCCATTTTAAAAAGTAATCAACATAATAAAAATTCGAATATGTTGATAAACAAATTTACAAAATGTAGTATGGCCCAGACAGTTTACTTTGGTTGACAGCAAAAAAATTCTTTCTTTTGATTGGCCAGATGCAAGTAATGCACTGTAGAAGATGAAAGTTGGTCAACTCTTTCGTTCCAGTCCGTTTCACTTAAGTTCCTTCATGCGTTTACGTTCATTTAGAAATAAGAGTAAAATTCATGTTGATCTTTTTCTAGTGCGTCTACATTTACAGTCTGTCGAACTATAAATCCAGCTTTACGCCCTGTTAAAAATTTATCCATAATTTTGTATAAATTATAAGCAGAGTATGGGCCGGTTGGGCCAGACAGTGTGACGTCACTGTCGGTAAGCATTGGATCTACATAACCACGCGTAACTTAGCATGTTTCCGAACCT
Organism: Diabrotica undecimpunctata; assembly: GCF_040954645.1. Lineage (NCBI taxonomy): Eukaryota > Metazoa > Arthropoda > Insecta > Coleoptera > Chrysomelidae > Diabrotica > Diabrotica undecimpunctata. The sequence continues at coordinate 62,028,587 of NC_092805.1, read as the reverse complement.
TTAGTCGTGACCGAAATCATATAGGGGAGGGGGTAACGAACACGATAACACAAAAAACAAAGATGGCGGCATTGCCAAAACGTAAGCTTGTAACGTCTAAACGGTTCAACGTACAAAAACGTGCAAGTTATCGATGGAAAGGGGAGGGGCAAACGAGTACGTAGGCACAGAAAAAAACATGGCGGCATTGCCAAAAGGACACTAATCTTGTAACGTCTAAACGGCTTAACGTATAGTAACGTGCAAGGTATCGATGGAAAGGGGAGGGACCTACTGCTTGAGATATCTCATTGTAGTACTGTCAACTGCAATTAACACGCAAACTAGAACATACACGTTCACAATAAATTTAACAGGTACAGAAGGACTGACTAAACTGACTCGACTAAGACTGGTCACGGTCAGAACTGAAGATTTTACTTTATATTTTTTGTCAAAATAACACGCGTAACTTAGCATGTTTCCGAACCTTTAGTCGTGACTGAAATCATATAAGGGAGGGGGTAACGAATACAATAACACAAAAAACAAAGATAGCGGCATTGCCAAAACGACACTAAGCTTGTAACGTCTAAACGGTTCAACGTACAAAAACCTGCAAGTTATCGATGGAAAGGGGAAGGGCAAACGAGTACGTAGGCACAGAAAAAACATGGCGGCATTGCCAAAAGGACACTAATCTTGTAACATCTAAACGGCTCAACGTACAGTAACGTGCAAGGTATCGATGGAAGTGGGAGGGACCTACTGCTTGAGATATCTCATTGTAGTACCGTCAATTGCAATTAACACGCAAACTAGAACATACGCGTTCACAATAAATTTAACAGGTGCAGAAGGATTGACTAAACTGACTCGACTAAGACTGGTCACGGTCAGAACTGAAGATTTTACTGTATGTTTTTTGTCAAAATACTCAAGGTACATTATTATTGCGTTGGTACATTGTTATTGTACGAGAGGGGAGCGGTGAAAATAATTATGGAAATTTGGGTCGCAAATGGTAAGAGGTTGAGAAACTGTATTACGTCATTATATATGGCAACGTTGTTATTATTATAACAAAATCTAAGTAGACTGTATTTCACAAAACCTTATTTTCTTGACAAAAAATTATTAAGAATGTGTTTATTTTCTAGTGGGCATTAAAAAATATATTTAGGTGTGCGGATCATTTTTTTTTAACATGTTTTAATATGTATAAATTAAAATTTAGAATTTTTGAGAATTAGCTTCTCAAAAGCATGTCTCTATAAGCGTATAACGATGTCGTAGGTAAATTTACTCGGTATGGAAAAAATAAACGAATTATTTAAAAACATTGATATTATGTGTCATATTTTTTTCCAAAAACAAAAATTTTTCTCTGGCCATTTATAATGGTATCACCTTATACGCAGCTTAACTAACATATCAGCTTAAATCAATGCCGTATGTATGGCCGGCCGCCTTGGCGCTGGATAAAAGTAGTCTGTGTTCACTATGTTCATGGCAGCTATAAAGTGTTAAGAAACAATCTAGAGCTATTTATCAACAACGTGATAGGAAAATACCAAGATGGATTTACAATAAGACAGAGCGACAACAGACCAAGTTTACGAGAGAACTCGCTATAACTGCCAAAGTTCCAGGATCAGCCTAAATGAGACTCAAAAATACCACAAGTAAAGTAGCAGTTGAAGAGCGGTTGTTAAGGCAGTTCACAATTAGTATGAGACTGACATTAATTGACAACACATAAATGTTTTATGATTAGTGTATTTAATTTTTTAAAGTAAGATATTTGTTCATAGTTATGTTAATCGATTTAGATATTGGATGTATTGGTATTTTGTTTAATGTTTGTAACTTGTTGACACACTTATCACGTAAAAATTTAATTTTTGTTTTCTAGGAAAAATTATATTTTTGCGTTTTTTCTAAGGAACATAAATTTTTGTTATTATTAGTTCCATGTCCGAATATATTCAACTCTACTTACATACATACATACCATAATAAAATAATCCCCTTAGTGCAGCATACTGTTAGCGCAATAGGCCCCACTCTTATAGCCCCCATATAATATAACATATTTATAGACCTTAAAAATGGGCAGTGCTACTCCACTATATCGCATATAGGTAAACTAGCTTCCAGCTACGTAGAATGCTAGCCATTTAATTTACCACGGATAACGGATATCCTCACAGCTTTCCGTCAAGAGAAGTTTTGACTGTGGTTTCGATTTTTTTCAAATATTATGGAAGATCTGCTCGACAGCCAAACAGCGCAGCAATAATCGTTTATAAATGTAAGTTGTAATAATTAAATTATTTTGTCCCAAATATTTCGGCTTTCTAGTAAAACTAAGTCAAATGTCATAAAACCATTCGGTCGCAAAACCATGCAGTCAGCAAACGGGAAAATTTTTCAAAGGCCTGTGCTTTCATACGTTTTATTCATTTTCTTTGTTTTTTTTTGCTTTGAGATCTTTCAACTTTTAATAAAGTAATCTTTACCAAAGTATAATGTTTTTTTTATATTATTACAGTAGGTATAAATCGAAGTATCCGCTACTGAATTAATTGTCAAAATTCATCTGAATGTTATTAAAACGTTTCGAAGCCCACGTTAATTAATGTTTCCCTACTAATCTAAATAAATGACTTAATGAATATCCTAAATTCCCATTTTACAACAAGCAGATTGGAACAAATTAAAATTAAATTTTAATTATGAAATGCTTAGGTAATATTTGTGCTTTACTTTTAATAAATTATTATTCTGATAATAATTACCCATTAGGTATCTAATAAAATTTAACAAATAAAATGCTGAAAGTTATTATTATTTCCTTTTATTAATAAATGTAGGTTATTAATCATAGACAACATTTGGAACATTAACGTACGGTAAAAATTTTATGTGGAACATATTTATTCTGTGTAATATTTCTATTTTTTATTTATTTATTTAATTTAACGTGCTTGTGACAGCTTCGGCCATTAGCACGAGGCACCGTGGATACAATTATATATAAGGTACAATTACATATTATAATATACTATAGTTATATATGTATTATTTAGTAAGTTTTCTAGCTTCAGGAACTGGATAGCTGTGATGACTTGGCTCTGTTTAGATAATATATCTGTGATGTCGCCCTTCATGCCCAGTTCTTGGCGTCGTTTATTGTAATGAGAGCAGTCCACAAGGATGTGTAGAACGCTTAGTGGAGATTGGCAATAGTGACAGAATGGCTTAGGTGTAGAATTCATTAGGTGACTATGTGTAAATCTGGTGTGACCGATATGCAATCTTCTAGCAACAACCATCTCATTTCTAGTTATACCAGGGATAACGAACCGCTCAATCGTCTGATCTATTTGGTGTAAAAATGTAGTGGATTGTTTCCAATGATTTTGCCAGTAATTTCGTACGGGTTTCTTTATACTAGTTTTTAGGTCACTGGCAATTTGTATATTATTTGGTGTACAATTGGATACAGCATCTTCTTTGGCAAAGCGATCGGCATTGTCGTTACCCATAATCCCGATATGGGAGGGAATCTATATGATAGTGATATGAATGTCGTGGATGATAAGATTTTGGTAAGTGTCATGGATTTTTTCTACTAGAGGGTGATTAGTAACTAGATTATTGATGGACTGGATAGAGGCAAGGAAGTCTGTACAGATGGCAATATGTTGATTGAATACTGTACAGAGTTTGAAGGCTTGGTAAATAGCATACAGTTCACCAGTGTAAACGCTGCATGTGGCAGGTATTTGACATGAACCAGCGACTGTTTCCGTAGTGGTAACCGCACAACCAACCCCCGTTTCGCTCATTGATGCGTCAGTGTAGAGTACCCGATCGAATTTCTTAAAGTTAAGAATTTCTAGTAAGGATTTCCTAATCAAATCCTGGTTGGTTTCTGCCTTACCAAATTTTGTAAGTGACACATTAAATTTCGGTAAAGTTTTGGTCCAAGGAGAATTCTGCGGGATCGGGATAGGGTTAGTTAGGGATACATTTATATGGGGTATTAAAGTTGGAAGTAGGAGGGCGATAGTGTGTATGCGTCAAGCAGGAAGGTGAGTACTAGTATAGTTGGGTGATATCAGCAGTTTGTGTACTGGATTAGAAAGGTTAACTAAAGTAGAGGCAGCATAAGAAAGAAGGAGATATAGGCGCCTAAGCCAAAGAGGGGGTTCGTTGGTTTCGCGGTAGAGGCTCCCAGCTGGACTGCTACGAAAAGCTCCTAAACAGAGGCGGATAGCAGTATTATGCACTGAATTAAGGATTTGTAAGGATGTTTTGGATGCTGATATATATATATATATATATATATATATATATATATATATATATATATATATATATATATATATATATATATATATATATTGTGACAATTGGGGTTTATAGAAAATAATTTATAAGTTATATACTACATAATATTAGATATAAAAAAGTATTTGATTATTTTAAATAAGTTATATACTAGAGAAATTTATAAAAATAGATTTATGTGAGGGCATTTTAAGAAATTAGCATATAATAATTGTAAAAAGTTGTATTTTAATGTAGTAAATAGATTTAAGTGAGCCATGTGCATAGGCAACCAAAAATACTCTCGAAGTGATTGACAGATAGAAATTAATCATAATACGAATATAAAGTGGGGTTATAATAATATATTGTTTGAATTGTGTATTTTATTAAATTAGAGTGTTAGTTACTAATTTGAATGTTTATTCTGATTTGAAAAGCCTAAATGTCAACAAAATTATCAATGGAACATTAACGAATTCTCCAGAGTGCAGAATTTGACCATTGTTTACGGTCGAACATTCTCGAAATAATGATTATGGCGGTGGATCGAACAGATATTTTTTTCGAGAACATCTATATGGAAGTAATGGAACAAATTGGAACATGATCTCTTACCAGATGGTTCTAGAATATCCAAAAAAGATATAAATACCCGTGATTTGGATTCAAGATGGCAGTTTTTGAGTTTTTAGTCAGAAGTCAGGCCAGTTTATTATGAAAGTTAAGTAGACACATTTAGTTAGTGAATAGTGAAGTAAATTGTTCAGAATTTTCAAGAAGTCAGTCAGAAAAGTTTAGTAAGAAATATGAAAGTTAGTTGGAGTCAGTGAATCAGGTACAAATAGTCAAATTGTTTAATATAGTGAGTTAAATGAAGATTAAAAATTATGCATATAATTTAATGCACATTTATAATTATACACAAATAATTATTGAAGATTAAAAAAAGTATATTGGAAGAAATTAAATTATATTATGGTTGGAGATTAGTATAAATCAACTTATAATAATTGGATATTGGTATATTGAAAAGAAGAATAAATATATAAATGCTGTTTGCTGGTTTGGTTGGTGGTGTATAAATGCTGGTGAAGAAAACTATATCTTAAATTGGTAGAAGCTGATAATTGGAAAAAGTAATTTCACAAAAAACAAGGATAACTGAAGTACGAAGACATTCAGTGGTGATTAGAATCTATATAGTGGAAAACAGTTCATTTAGGCATTCAGTAAAAGAAAGGTACAAAATTTTGTTAATATAATTTAGTTAGTGTCATAACAATTTCAATTTTGAAGATAGTTTGTTTAAATTTTACATTGTCTATAGAATTTAATTAGTTTTATAAGAATATCAATTTAAAGATAGTTTATTTTAAATTTACATTGGCTAGGTTAGATATATATGTGTGTTTCATATTAGGTATAATAAAGATAATTTAAAAAAGTACTTACAAACTAATTCTTTGAGAACCGCGATAAAAACCCTATATATTATTGAAATTACTCATTGCTCATCATTCAAACAACAACACATCATAACAATTTGGCACCCAACGCGGTGGCTCTCTATTTAAAAGAATTAGTTTGGGAAGATAAGTGCTCTCATATAATTAAATTAATTATCAGTAGAAAGAAAAAGTATAGATTTTAATTTTAATTATATTTGAACAAGTAAAGTCTCAAAATGTCTCAAGGAAAGAAAGGTACAAGAAGCAAAAAGAATGATGAAGATGTGGAAGTAGAAACACAACCTATACAAGAGGAGAGTTTAGTTCAAGTTCCACAAGATACTGCAGAAATGAATCCAGAAAGAGAGGAAAATGTCAATATGGCAGCTTTGATGTCATTAATGATGCAGATGAACAAGACAATAGAAGAGAATTCAAAAGAAATCAAAGAAGACATAAAAAAATTGGAAGAGAATTCAAAAGAAGTCAAAGAAGACATGAAAAAAATGGAACAGAAATTGGAAGAGAATTATAGAAAATTAGAAAAGAAAATAGAAGATAATAATAATAAAATTGTAAAACAAATGGAAAAACAAATGGATAAAAAACTTGAAGCTGCAGAAAAAAAAGTTGCAAATGAAATAAAAAGTATACGGAATGACTACAAGAAAAGGATAGACAATGAGAGGACAGAAGTAAAGAGGATTATTCTAGATAATAAAATAGATATAGAACAGAAAATAGAGTTACAGAAATGTAACTTAGAAGTAAAAATTAACGAAGACAGGAGAAACACAGAAGAAAAATTAGACGATATACAACAAAATATCCAAATAAATAGTAATCAAATAAGAAATGTGGAACAGAGAATAGATGATATTTCACAAATGAGAGACATAGGGAGACCTTACTTAAATTTAACAAATGAGACTGGGATTAAATTCTCTGGTAATATAAAAAATTTGCATCCTAGAGTATACATAAATAGTTTAAAACATAAATTAAGATTTGTGAATAATATTAATGATATTAAAGATTATATTAGAATGACATTAAATGACAATGCAGCAACTTGGTTTGCTAGTATTGAAAATGATTTAGATAACTTTCAAACATTTGAAAATAAATTTTTAAATTATTATTGGGGTGAATTAGAGCAAGCAAAGTTTAGAGAAATTCTATATTTTGGAAAGTATAATCACAATTTAAAATCAAATATGGTAGATTATGCATTAAAACTGATAACAGTTGCAAAATATTTAGAACCACCACTTAGAGAGGATGAAACAGTCTTAAATGTATCTAGACATTTTGATGCTGATGTTGTGCAAACCGTAACTGTACAAAATATTCAAACAATAGATAGTTTTATTAATTTTATTCAAAGAATACAAAGAGGCAATATGACAAGTAATAATAACAACAGAAAAAACAATAATAACTTTCAATATAATAAAAATGATAATCAACAATATAGACAATCATATAATAATTATAGATATGGTAATAATTTACAAAATTTTAATAATAATAACAGTAATTATAATAAACAACATTTTAATAACAGTACTAATAATAATAGACAAGATTTTAACAATAGAAGAAATACAGAGCGACCTAACTATAACAGACAGGTAAATTGTGTTCGAAGGAATAGAAGCTGCGAAGACAGGGAACGAAATAGTACAAGGCAAGAAAATGTGAGTAGAAGTCATAGTAGGGAAAGACATAGGACATCAGATCCAAGTGGTCAGATACAATCTGACAATTCTAATAATCAAAATTTTGTGCAGTAAACTTTCTGAATTACAAGTTAGGCCATTGCTATTATGAAAAACCTTCTGAATTTATTTCTTTAGATGAAGAGAAAATTATTGAATCTATTAATTTAATTTATATAAATGCTTTGGCCAAAAATAAAATGATTAAAATTATGATAGATACTGGTTCAGAAAGTACATTAGTCTCGGAGAATTTTATTTTTAATACATTAAAACTATCAGATATAATAAAGATTCCAAAAATTAAAATTATTGGTGCAAATAATAAGAAGTTGGGTGAAATTGATAAACTAGCCAATTTTAAAATTAATATTCTTAATAAAGAAATTAATATGCAAGGATTTATTGTCAAGGATTTATGTGTTGATATATTAATGGGAAATGATGAATTGGAAAAGAAGAAAGTAAAGATAGATTTTGAAGAAAAAATGGTAACTTTGGAAGGGCAAATAATTAAATTTATGCAGAAAGATGAGGTAGAAGAAGGAATAAGAGTTGATAGGATATTATTAAAAGAAAATAATGATGTTTATGAAGAAGAAATGTATTTTGATGATAGGGAAATGTCCCAAAAGAATGTAAAGAATAATTATTGTAGTGAATATTTAAGGAATGGAAATTTTAAGCAGATGGATGCCTACGAGGCGGAGTGCGTAAAATTGGAAGCAAGGAATAATGAGTACATAATGAAGAATAATTTTATTTGTAAAGAAGAAGATATGATAAAAGTTTTAAATTGCCCTGAAGAATATAAATCAATAGTCATTTCCATATTGCAGCAACACAAGGGACTTGTCAATAAAGAAAATAGAATTGCACAGAATTATATCCATAGTATAAGAGTTAAGGAGGAAAAAGATTTTAAAACAAAATCATACCCAATACCATATAAATACAGAGAAGAAGTAAACAAAACAATTAATAATATGTTAGAAGATGGGATCATTGAGAAGGCAGACACACGTTTTATTAACCCCATAGTAGTAGTACGAAAAAGATCAGGTGAAATCAGGTTATGTTTGGATGCAAGGAATATTAACAAGATTACTGAAAAGCAATTTGAAGCACCAATGAGTATAGATGGAATATTAGGAAGAATTACAGGAATGTCATTTTTCACTAAAATCGATTTACAGCATAGTTTCTGGTTAATACCTCTAGAAAGAAAAAGTAGACAGTATACAGGATTTCAGATAGATGGAGTAGTATATCAATTCAAAGTAGTACCATTTGAACTTCAATCATCTTGCAGTGCTCTATGTAGATGTCTTCATGATATTTTGGATCAATATGAACATTTTGTAATTCACTACATTGGTAATATATTAATTTTTTCTAAAACGGCTGAAGATCATGAGAAACACCTAAAAATTATAATGAATAGATTAGACAAAGTTGGACTAAAAATAAATCAAGAAAATTTTTTTCAAAAAGTAGTGATATATCTGGGTTATAAACTTAACACTAATAACTTACTGATATATCCATTTTATTCAATAGACTTGATTTGTTAAATGGTAGATGGTAGATTTCATTATTTTGAATCAATTTGACATCATACTTGTTGAATTTTGTATATGTGGAAATTAATTTGTACCCTAAAAATCATAATTTGGGGTTAGACACAAAATTGATACTATAATTGCTATAAAAATGTCTTTCTAATATAATAAAGTGGAAAAACTTACCAATTTATATTGATGAAAGTTATTTTGAATGGAAATAATTCCTAGATTTTGTCTATAAATAAACAGAACACAATATCCATTATATTTTTAATTAAGGTTATATTTTATTCTCTCCATTTGACATGACAGTTTGACCATAGAATAGCCGAACTGTGATCCGTTGTTCTCTGTTTTGACATAGACAGCGAACAGGGATGTATTTAACACATTTTAAATAAAAAAAAAAATTGATTTATTAAATTTAATAAGGTATGAGAAAATTAATATTTAAAAAAATAATAAGTAAATTATTTATTTTAAATATTATTTTTGGGGTATTGTGACAATTGGGGTTTATAGAAAATAATTTATAAGTTATATACTACATAATATTAGATATAAAAAAGTATTTGATTATTTTAAATAAGTTATATACTAGAGAAATTTATAAAAATAGATTTATGTGAGGGCATTTTAAGAAATTAGCATATAATAATTGTAAAAAGTTGTATTTTAATGTAGTAAATAGATTTAAGTGAGCCATGTGCATAGGCAACCAAAAATACTCTCGAAGTGATTGACAGATAGAAATTAATCATAATACGAATATAAAGTGGGGTTATAATAATATATTGTTTGAATTGTGTATTTTATTAAATTAGAGTGTTAGTTACTAATTTGAATGTTTATTCTGATCTGAAAAGCCTAAATGTCAACAAAATTATCAATGGAACATTAACGAATTCTCCAGAGTGCAGAATTTGACCATTGTTTACGGTCGAACATTCTCGAAATAATGATTATGGCGGTGGATCGAACAGATATTTTTTTCGAGAACATCTATATGGAAGTAATGGAACAAATTGGAACATGATCTCTTACCAGATGGTTCTAGAATATCCAAAAAAGATATAAATACCCGTGATTTGGATTCAAGATGGCAGTTTTTGAGTTTTTAGTCAGAAGTCAGGCCAGTTTATTATGAAAGTTAAGTAGACACATTTAGTTAGTGAATAGTGAAGTAAATTGTTCAGAATTTTCAAGAAGTCAGTCAGAAAAGTTTAGTAAGAAATATGAAAGTTAGTTGGAGTCAGTGAATCAGGTACAAATAGTCAAATTGTTTAATATAGTGAGTTAAATGAAGATTAAAAATTATGCATATAATTTAATGCACATTTATAATTATACACAAATAATTATTGAAGATTAAAAAAAGTATATTGGAAGAAATTAAATTATATTATGGTTGGAGATTAGTATAAATCAACTTATAATAATTGGATATTGGTATATTGAAAAGAAGAATAAATATATAAATGCTGTTTGCTGGTTTGGTTGGTGGTGTATAAATGCTGGTGAAGAAAACTATATCTTAAATTGGTAGAAGCTGATAATTGGAAAAAGTAATTTCACAAAAAACAAGGATAACTGAAGTACGAAGACATTCAGTGGTGATTAGAATCTATATAGTGGAAAACAGTTCATTTAGGCATTCAGTAAAAGAAAGGTACAAAATTTTGTTAATATAATTTAGTTAGTGTCATAACAATTTCAATTTTGAAGATAGTTTGTTTAAATTTTACATTGTCTATAGAATTTAATTAGTTTTATAAGAATATCAATTTAAAGATAGTTTATTTTAAATTTACATTGGCTAGGTTAGATATATATGTGTGTTTCATATTAGGTATAATAAAGATAATTTAAAAAAGTACTTACAAACTAATTCTTTGAGAACCGCGATAAAAACCCTATATAATATTGAAATTACTCATTGCTCATCATTCAAACAACAACACATCATAACAATATATATATATATATATATATATATATATATATATATATATATATATATATATATATATATATATATATATACAGCTGCCGTAATCGAGTTTAGAGCGAATAAGAGACCTATATACTTTTAATACTGTACATTCGCTAGCGCATCATTGGTAGTGGGAAAGTGTTTTGATAATATTTAAACGTTTTAGGCATTCTGCTCTAGTTTCCTGAATATTTTGTTTTCAAGAAAGTCGGGAGTCGAATATTAGTCCTAGAATTTTGCGGTGATCGACGACTGCGAGAAGGTGGTTATTCACTAAGATTTTAGGGGCAGTGGAGAGTGTTTTTCTGGTGAATTTAATGAGTTGTGATTTTGTAGATGAGAGGGACAGGCCGATGGCAGTCAATCTATTTTGTAATAAGTCCACTGATGTTTGGAGAAGTTTGCAAGTAGTAGTGGTCGCAACACCATGGCAATAAATTACAAGATCGTCAGCATATGTAGTAAATTTGACGGGGAAGGAAAGACTGTGGCATATATGGTTAATTGATAAAATAAACAATGTGGGGCTTAATGCAGAGCCCTGAGGGACTTCGTCTTGTTGGATGTGGGGTGATGATAGGCAACCATTTACAGAGACTCTGAAGGATCTAGAGCTAAGAAAGTGCTTGATGAATTTAAAAATATTACCATTAAGGCCATATAATAATACTTTATCGAGAATAATCTGTCTAGGTATTTTATCGAAGGCAGCTTCAATATCAAAAATGCAGGCAATCACTTCTTGACTGTTATTAATAGCTTCGGCGTTGTGGGTATGAAGGAGGACGAGGTTATCGCTTGTGGAACGATGTCGGCGAAAACCAAATTGTCGGCGAAAACCAATAAACCATAAAAGACGTCTGTTTATCATCTTTTTTATTAATTTGCACATGGTGCAAGTGAGAGAAATCGGTCTATAGGACTGAGGAAAGATTGGTGTTTGGCCATGTTTTAGGACAGGTATAATTACGGATGTGTTTCATTGAGTAGGAAATATTTGAGAAGACCAGATAGAGTTATATATGTCTAACAGGAAAGTGAGGCAGTGGTTGGGTAGGTTTTTAAGAAAAATATAAGGGATATCATCAGGGCCGGCGGAAGTATTTTTGCATGAGGATAAAGCAGATGTAAGTTCAGAAAGTGAGAAAGGAGAATTAATATTGTCGATATCTTGTAAGTGCTGTGAAGTGAGGTTGTAGGAGAGCGGTTCTTGTGTAGAGGATGAAATTAGGGGTTTGATTTTATTGTGAAATTGTTCCTCAAATGTATTAGCCCAGGGTATTGCAAATAATTTGGCTGTTGCTAGAAGAAGTGCTGTTAGATATTAAATGTGTAATTTTGGTGTTAGTTGTTGGTCCCTGAACTTGTCAAATTTTTTCTACATTTGGGAGGGATTTGTGTTATCATTCAAAGACGATACATAATTATACCAGGATGTTTTCTTGCTCTGTTTGACAACGTATTTGGCTTTGGCTTTCAGCTTTTTATACTTAATTAGATTTTCAGGACTTTTATGTTTGCGGTATTGATTGAGCGCAGTCTTTGATTGTCGAATTGCGAGTTCACATTGAGAGTTAGGTAATTTGCATATAAGGGATTCAGAGTTTATGAAGAAGTCTGGCCAATTAGCCTTGTTGAAGCGCCAATAACTTCTCACTGAAACTTGGTCATAGGTGTTGCCACGTATAATTATAGGGAAATGGTTGCTGTCGTGAAGGTCGTCCGCTGTTTGCCAGGATAATTTGGGGGCCGATTTGGGATCACATATGCTTAGATCGATGGCAGAAAAAGCACCTGAAGCAATGTTAAAGTGGGTGTATGATCCCGTATTGAGGACACATGAGCTAGTGCAATCAAGAATATTTTCAACAACTTTACCACGTCCAAATGTACGCGAGGAGCCCCACATAGTGTTGTGTGCGTTGAAGTCTCCTACAATTATATAGGGTTGGGGGAGTTGGTATACTAAATCAAGGAGTTCTTCTTCCTTTAGAATGTAGTCAGGAGGGATGTATATAGAGCATATTGTAAGTTTGTTAGGGCAGTAAGTAGTGATGGCGACGGCTTCGAGATTGGTATTCAGAGGAAGAAATGTGGAGTAATGGTCTTTAGAAGCAAATATAGATGCACCTCCTCTAGCTCTAAAGCAGACAGATCTGATGTAATGATACTCTTCAAAATCTTTAAGTGTATGGAGATTAGTTGACGTGAAGTTAGTTTCCTGTAAGCAAATGAAGGTAGGGTGGTGGAGAGATATCAGTAGCTGCAGACGTTCTAAGCGCGGATAATATCCGTCGCAATTCCATTGAATTATAGTGAATATAAAAGGTATAAATTAAGGCAGGTCGGTTTTGTCTAAGGATGGGTCACTGTCATTAGAGCTAACAGATGCAAGACTAACAGTGTCAATAACATCATTTAGATTCCTAATTTTAGCCTTAATTTTTTTTGTAGGCGAGTTATACGATTTTTCAGTGATCTATCAGAGATATTATGGTAGATTTGTTTGAGGTCATCAAGAAGGGCGTTAATGTTCGTAGTAAATTGGTATGCTTCAGCTAAGGGGTCATGGCAGTCGAAAGAATTTTCCAAGAAAGCAATTAGTTGTAGCGAGTTAATTGAAAAGGATGATGGGTTTGCTGCTATAAGATTATCTATGATTAAGCGGGCAGACAGGCTGATAGTGGCTGATGGTTTTGTATCTTTGGTTTTCAATTTTTTTTAGTGGCTGATTTGGGGGTCCGGAAGGAGTTGTCATCGAGGGAATGTGGATCGATTGGAGTGTGAGTAGTGGGATCTGAAATGGCAATTACAGGGGGAGAACCGAGGCTTGAGTCAGTTGAATGGGCTCTTTTGAGGAGGGCGATAGTAGGAGGTATAGGTTGGGGTTGATCTAAAGGTAGAGGTGTGATGTTAGATAAATTGTCGGAGGCAGAATTTGGGGCAGAAGTGTGAGAGGTGCCGGAAGGTGCGGTGGGGCTATTGTTGGTGGATTCATTAGGCACTTGGGCGAAACAGGGGTGGGTAGTGGTATCCGGTGGGTTTTGGCAGGTTTTAGCCGTATGTCCGGCTTTTTGGCAAAGGAAACATTCTAGTTTGTCTGATGTAACGAAGATTCGGAAGGAAGTGTTTTCAAAATTTATTAATACAGAGGTTTGTATTTCTAAATTTTCTTTATCTGGTATTACGTAGTTAGACCGTCGAAAACTTAATATATGGGAATAATCTTCATCGGATGAGCCTGTACGAATCTGAGATACAGGTGAAGTTAGTTGCAGACCAAGTTCGTTTTTTAATGCCTGCTCGATAAGTTGATTTGGAATCGATGGACATACATTAGATATTAACAATCTTTTAGTTGGGGAAATGAGTCTGCGGATGTGGACGATTTCATTTTTAACGGAAACGGTGGAATTGTTTTTAAGAAGAATATCGACGTCAGAAATAGAAGCAAGAAAGATGCAAATGCGTTGGTTGGATATGCGGGAAGCGTGGGTAATGCGCTTTGGTGTTACGATTTCACCGATCGCCTTAATGTAATGAAAGAGAGCTGTATCCGGAAGAGCATTTAATACTATCGCTTGCTTTCTGCTAGGATATGATGTGGTCGCCGGTGTAGGTTTTGTTGTTTTTGATGTGGTAACAGCTGCGTAGCTTGGAGCGGTGAGTTGAAAAAGCATTTTTAAATATTCTGGATGCCAAATTATTTAATGAAAATCAGGCGCAATTCCTGGCGTATTTATTGTGTTTGTATCAATTATAAAGTTTACATACCAAGTTGTTTCACAAAAAACTTTTCACTTTTAATAATTACTTGATAACAAATCACATTAACTAAAAGTTTTTTTATTAGAAATACTATTAGAAGAAGCCGAGGTGTTGACTCGTTGGCTTTTCGAATAGGAATGTATTTCTATTTAAAACGCCTAATAACATAAATTAGTATAAAGGTTCTGAAACTATTTTCTTGTGACATGTTTTGACATAAATTTGTTTTACATTGGATTAAACCCCAATTAAATATTATATGAATTAAATTTTCTATTTTGTTTTGACGTTTCGACTTCCAATCCGGAAATAGCTTTCAAAAAATGATGAAATAAAAATAAGAAAAAATATCTAGCCCATAAATGTTACTGATAGAAAATGTAATTGGCGTTACAATAATTTTACTATACTATGCAAAATAATAATACTATAATTTTACTACACTATACTATACAATAATACTCGTTTAATAGTATATTACTTTATGAGGCGGAGGAGCATGACTTTTCTTGACGCTCCCGATATTACGCGCCGAACGAAGTGAGGCGCGTAATAGAGGGCAAGTCAAGAAAAGTCGCTTCTTTGCCGAATAAAGTATACTATTTTTTCTTCAAACGTAGCAATTTTCAACCATAAATAGTACAATTCATACGCTATTTTTACTCGAAATTAACTGTGACAACTATCAAAGTCGTCTAGATGTTAGAAATTAAAATAATTAAGTCGTCTGTGGGATTTGCGTCTCCCTGGTTACAGTTGTTTGACAGTTGTGTTCCAGAAATGAACATATCATTTTAAAATATAAAATAAAAATATAGTTCTTTACACTTTTCTTAGTGTAGAATAAGTAAAATAGTCACAGCCGACGTATTGGCGCCACAGCCTCTTAAATAGTTTTCACACCTAAATACAAGAGGGGTAATCTTCACTTAAAGTTCGCATCAAGTATAATTTTTTATTAGTTCGCTCTCACACGCCCTTGAGGCATAATGTGCATTTTAAAACACTCTCAATTCATATATAAAATATTTTTCTACGCCGAAATCGGGCATTTGTTCTCATAAATACGGTTTTCTCTTTTACGTGTGATAAAGAAAGAATTATTTGATATTGTACTGTCAGCTACGGTCGCTTTGAACCTCTTTACTCTAAAAATAGTTAATTATAAGTCGATAAACTAAAGGTGATTTTATTTCTCTGGAGCAATATTTGCTCACCTTAACAATCCTTATCCTTCAACGGTCACTGAAGAACCAAACCTATGGAGATACATCCATTCACAAGTCCTTTGAAGTAAGGCTTGGAATCAAAAGATTTCCAACCCTCGAATATAGGGAGCCAGTAACAAGGCTCCCACTCATTTCGTAGTCCTATCGAGCACGGATTATTTGATGAAACAGGACTGAAGAAAGAAAAGGATTACACACGCCGGAGAGCAACAGGAAGAAAGAATAATGGTTTCTCGTCCCTAGAAGAAAGATTGCACAAGTTGACCTTCGTTCAAGATTAGACACGTGTGTTTTGTGAAAAGTGCGTTATGTGCTGGTAAGCGACAGCGGTAATTAAATTGGATACTTGAAAAACATTTGGTGAGGTTAAAACGCTTTCTATATTTTCTATAGTTACTGCATGCACGTAATTTATATTGATAGACATTTGTCTCGACTTTTATTTGTTTATTAATATTTACATTAACTAATGGCTTTGATTTGACATCAGATCTTTCTTCTCAATATCGCTAAAGATAGCTGACAATTGTTTATTATACAGATTGTCTCACAGCCCGCTCTCAAGAAAAATATTTATTTATCACTCTAGTAAAAATACTCTATTAAAATTAAAATCGCGTCTTAGTTGAAAAAGACATTTACACTAAACAAAATCATTCACTCTTATTTCTCGCTCAGCATATATTTGCAAATAAATTCACTTTAAATAAAAAATGGAAGCTTTAAAGAAAAAGCGCAAATCACTTAAAGCATCAATTACACGTATCTCAGAATGGTTTATAGCCAATAAAGACACAGAAAACGAAATACTTGATTTTGAAAATAGGAAAGAAAAACTTTTTAATTTTTTCACACAATATGAACAAATTCAATTAGAAATCGAACAGACTGATGACAGCGACCAACAATCAGCTGATCGAGCAAATGTTGAAGAAAAATACTTCAACACACTCAAAGGTTTGCAAAGAAAAATAATAGAATTAAATTTAACAGAAAATAAAGCACCTAGCTCAAATAATAATGCTGTTTCCAGTGCGAGGCTGCCTGAAATTAGCATGAAAACCTTTACCGGAAATTTCTCAGAATTCAATGAATTCTTTCAACTATTTGAAACTCTGATCACAAACAATTCAAGTTTAAATAATGTACAAAAGTTTATATATTTAAAATCCTTCCTCAAAGGAGAACCTTTAAACCTAATTAGCAGTATCGAAGTAGTAGATGCAAATTTTGCTATCGCTATAAAAACCCTAAAAGAAAGATATGATGACAAATCACGAGTGATTAGTACTCTTATAAAAAAGCTGTTAAAGTCTCAATCTCTAGTTAAATGCACTCCTCAGGTACTAAGAGATTTTCTAGTACAAACGAAGCAAACGCTTCAAGCTCTTAGTAATCTCGAAGTTCCAATTGAACATTGGGACCTCCTTTTAATAGAAATATTTTTAGAAAAAATAGATTTTGCTTCTCATAAGGCTTTTGAATATGAAGTAGGTTCTAAGAATGTTCCAACACTCAAACACTTTTTTGAATTTCTAGAAAAGAGATGTGATGTTTTAGAGAAACTTAATTACACTGAAACTCAGTCAAAGTTTAATAATAAAGTCACTCAAAAAACTGCTCATATTTCCACTATAAATAATAATAAATCTAGCTATCAAAATTGCATATTTTGTAAACAAACTGGTCATAAAATATATCAGTGCAACTTATTTAAAGACACAAATTCTCGAGAAAGGTTTAATTTTGTAAAGCAAGCACAGCTTTGCAGAAACTGTTTTGGCACTAAACATTTTACTGATAAATGCATCTCTAAATATACATGTAAAATTTGCAATAAAAAGCACAATACACTTCTGCATGAAGAAAATAATTTTTCTCACACTCATGAAAATAATTTATTCTCTCCCACTCGAAGCAATCAAAGTGCTTCAAATTCACATGATGGTAACCCAAGTCACGCCAATAGGCAAAAATCACGCTTTAATGCACCACAAACCTCTCAATCGTCCGCAAGTATACAGGGTGATTCACAAACTCGCCATAGTGCACCACATATCTCTCAAAGTCATTTTCATGCTCCTCAAAGGAGTAATAATGCCCAAGGTACTCAAAGAATTAATTCTCCACATTCATATAATGAATCACCAAACACTTCTACTCACTTAAGCACTCAGACAAATGAATATTGTCTACTCTCAGACACACAAAGTCAAAATTCATCTAGCATCTCTTCTCTCTCCACTTTCAATCCAAAAAACGAAGTTTTGCTAGCCACAGCGCTGGTAACAATTTACTCTAAAAGTGGACAACCTGTACACGCAAGATGTCTTCTCGATAATGGATCTCAATCGAGCTTTGCAACAAAAGATTTAGTAAATAAACTAAATTACTCTACCACTAATAAAAGATTACAAATTTCCACAATCTCTCAAAATTGTTCCATCTCAAATGAAATGGTAAACATTGAATTTTTCCCATATAAAAACAATGATATGAAATTTGAAGTATCATGTGCAGTTTTGGATAATATTACGTGTAAAATACCTCAGGTACCTCTAGATCGTAGCAAAATAAAAATACCAGCTGGCATAAAGCTCAGTGATCCCTCTTACTCCTCCCCAGGGAGAATCGATCTCTTATTAGGTGCAGAAATTTACTGTGATCTATTAAAGGATGGTTTAATTCATATTGAAGCAGGTCTTTCAGTGCTTCAAAACACTCATTTAGGATATGTCATGTTCGGTAACTTATCTCCACAAGTTTCATCTAAGAAAAAGATGCACTCTCACTCAAACTGTAACTATTCACACTCGAATCATATTTCTTTATTTGTTCAATCTCACACTGAAGAAGAAAATATAAATAATCTTCTCCAAAGGTTTTGGGACATTGAAGAAGTTCCCAAAATAAAGCATTTAAGTCCTGATGATGAAAAGGCTGAGAAAATATTTAAAGCCACAACACAAATCCTACCGAATGGACAGTTCCAAGTAGATTTACCCCTATGCACGCCTAATGAAAATAATAAATTGGGCGACTCTTTCCAAATGGCGCGAAGGCGATTTCTAAATTTGGAGAACAAATTCTCAAAAAATGATTCTCTTTACAAACAATATAAATCTTTTATAGACGAGTATGTTGAATTAGGACATGCAAAATATGTTCCGTTGTGTCTGCAGAATGTACACTCAGAAAACAAATATTTCTTGCCTCACCACAGTGTAGAAAAAGACACTTCTCTCACAACTCGTTTGCGCGTAGTTTTTGACGCATCCATGAAAACCACTTCTGGTTTTAGCCTTAATGATATTATGTTAAAGGGTTATACCACACAACCAGAACTATTTGACACTTAGCACACGATGTTTAATTGAACTCGCAAACATGCATAAGGAAGAATATCCTCTCGCTCATGATATGCTCATTAATTTTTGCTATATTGATGACATATTATATGGTACAAATAGTATTGAAACACTCACACTTGCGCATGAGCAAATCACTGCACTGCTACAAAAGGCAGGCATATCTCTTCACAAATGGTGTTCAAATTCACCACAATTTTTAGAAAATATTTCACAATTTTCAACTGACTCTACGTATGTTATATCTTCAGAAAATCATTCCAATAAAATATTAGGTCTTTGTTGGGACTCTAAATTAGATAGTTTCTCTATTTCAGTGCCAGAAATCGAAATAAAAGATTCCTACACTAAGAGACAAGTGCTCTCGATAATCGCAAGTTTTTTCGACCCCAAGGGATTAATTAATCCTGTAATAGTAACTGCAAAAATAATAATGCAAAAAATTTGGCTTTCAAAAATTCAGTGGAATGAATGTTTAGACTCTACACTCTTTAATGAATGGTTAAATTTTCTCAAACATATTTCAGCACTAAAACATTTAAAAATTCACAGACCTTTTTTTATTGAAAATTATATATGTACTATACAAATACACGCATTTTCCAACGCTAGTGAAAAGGCATACGCCAGCTGCATATATATTAGAGTTACTTATAGCTCAAGAAATGTCTCTTCCACACTCATCACCTCTAAAAGTAGGGTAGCTCCAATAAAAACATTAACTTTACCTAAGTTAGAACTTATGGGTGCTGTTTTATGCAGCAAACTCACTAAAAGAATAGTTGAAATTCTAAATAACAAATTAACTCAAATTGACTCAATAAACTGCTGGACGGACTCAGAAATCGTACTTGCTTGATTAGGCTCACATAGCTCGAGATGGTCACAGTTTGTTGCAAATAGAGTTTCTGAAATACAAGGAAACCCACAATTTTAGTGGCGATATATAAAGTCAAAACAAAACCCCGCAGATATTGCGTCAAGAGGCATGTCTGCTCCTGAACTTCTAAACTCAAAATTTTGGTTTCAAGGTCCCTCATTTCTACTTAATTATGACTTAGATTTAACTTCTTATGATTCAAAACCAAATGTAAGTAAAATACCCGAGGAAAAGAAAATAGTTCATCTAGCACAAGAAAGTCCAATAAGTTTCATTGAAAATTTATCTCTCAAATTTTCAAACTTCTCAAAACTACAACGCAGTATCACACTTATTCTCAGGTATATTCACAATTTCAAGTTTCCAAATGAAAAATATGTTGGACCCTTCTCTGTTTCAGAATTAAAAAATGCTGAAAATTTAATAATAAAACTTTTGCAAAAGGCACACTTTTTTCGAGAATTTTCTTGTCTTGAGAATAAGGAGATAATTTCAAATAGAACAATTTTAAAACTCAACCCATTCATAGATAATCAGCAAATGATTCGTGTAGGTGGTCGTCTAAGGTACTCAAACGTCCCATATGAACAGAAGTACCCATTACTTCTACCCTCTCATAATCACATAGTAAAATTAATGCTGCATAGAGAACATATAAGATTATGTCATGCAGGCCCTCAAAATACTCTTTCCAATTTTCGTTTAAGATATTGGTGTCTAAATGGTCTCAAAGAAACTAAAAGAATAATTAATAAATGTCACGATTGTTTTAAATTTAAAGCAAAGACAGCCACACAGTTAATGGCTGATTTACCACGGGAACGTTCATGTTTCTCCCCTCCATTTACCAATGTTGGTCTAGACTTTGGTGGTCCATTTCTTATAAAAAGCTCCAATTTAAGAAAGGCTCCAAAAATAAAATCCTACATAGCGTTGTTCGTATGTATGGTTACTCGTGCAGTACACATCGAATTAGTCACAGGTCTCTCCACCGAAAGTTTCTTACTTGCTTTAAAAAGATTCATCAGTAGGAGAGGCTGTCCACAAATTATCTACTCAGATAACGCCACTAATTTTCTAGGAGCTAGAAATCAGTTGAGGGAAGTTGCACTATTTCTTAAACAAAAGGAAACCTTTGAGTCCATATTCAATTTTCTCTCCTCTTCTGAAATCCAATGGAAATTTATTGTAGCCCATTCTCCGCATCATGGTGGAATTTGGGAGGCAGCCATAAAAAGTGCCAAATATCACATTTTAAGGCTTTTAGGCAATACCACTTTAACTTTTGAAGCCTTTAGCACAGTTCTCGCACAAATAAAAGCAGTACTAAACTCACGCCCTCTTTGTGCTATGTCAAATGATCCAAATGACTTTAACACATTGTCTCCAGGACATTTCCTAATAGGAAAACCAATTACGTCATTTCCCGAAGAGATAGTGACGGAAATACCTGACAATAAATTAACAATTTGGCAAAACTACATGAAGATTCAGCAATCATTTGCCAAACGCTGGAAAATTGATTACCTTAATCAACTTCAGAATCGCCCCAAGTGGTTAACACCACAGAAGAATCTTGAAGTTAACGACTTAGTTCTATTAAAGGAAGATAAAGTTCCACCCCTACACTGGCCATTGGCAAGAATTGTTGAATTGTTTACTGGTAAGGACGATAAGGTCCGTAGTGTTAAAATAAAGACTAGAGATGGATATTTTAACAGACCCATTACAAAACTCTGTCCTCTTCCTGTGGACAAAGTAGAAAATTAAAATTTTAAATTTTGTCACATTTATATATATTACTCTAGTTTAGGAATAGTTATTTCTTAAATTACATTTAAGTTAAGTTTGCTTACTTTCTCAAATCACTCTTTCTTTCGTTTTGAAGTAAATACTTCAACGCGGGCAGTCTATGTTCCAGAAATGAACATATCATTTTAAAATATAAAATAAAAATATAGTTCTTTACACTTTTCTTAGTGTAGAATAAGTAAAATAGTCACAGCCGACGTATTGGCGCCACAGCCTCTTAAATAGTTTTCACACCTAAATACAAGAGGGGTAATCTTCACTTAAAGTTCGCATCAAGTATAATTTTTTATTAGTTCGCTCTCACACGCCCTTGAGGCATAATGTGCATTTTAAAATACTCTCAATTCATATATAAAATCTTTTTCTACGCCGAAATCGGGCATTTTTTCTCATAAATACGGTTTTCTCTTTTACGTGTGATAAAGAAAGAATTATTTGATATTGTACTGTCAGCTACGGTCGCTTTGAACCTCTTTACTCTAAAAATAGTTAATTATAAGTCGATAAACTAAAGGTGATTTTATTTCTCTGGAGCAATATTTGCTCACCTTAACAATCCTTATCCTTCAACGGTCACTGAAGAACCAAACCTATGGAGATACATCCATTCACAAGTCCTTTGAAGTAAGGCTAGGAATCAAAAGATTTCCAACCCTCGAATATAGGGAGCCAGTAACAAGGCTCCCACTCAAGTTGTTTGCAATTATTAAAGACAGCTTATTGTTGTTGCAACCGCAAGCGCAAATTTAGTGTGAAAATGGAAAACCTAAACGAAATTGATTCCGCGGCTAATGATGCAGTAGCACGTTTGGGGCCCTCCAAGTCCGATAAGAACGATAATGCTCAAAAAATTTTAAACCCTCATGATTCGCCAACATCGGGAATGATTGCTGAAAGTTGTTCTTGACCATCAGTATCATCAACAATTACCAATGCGTATCAAGAGTCGGGAACATTTTTGCACGGTTTCAATTTTGAAAATGCCTCATTAACTAATTGTACTTTTAATATTACTATAAATAAAAATGATGTTTAATTGTTGTTAATGACATTTGTATTGTTGCTTTGTGACATGTTTCATATTGTTGCCATGACAACATTTTTCCCTCCGCCGTAAAGAAATGGGAAAAAAAACTGCTGCCGGCGGAGACATCAAACTTTGACAGGATCAAGTTAGATAAGTAATGTCATCATTATTTGACGTTTAAAGAAAAAATTATTTTTACATGTCTTCCCAACTCCATGGGAACATCAACAAAAAATATCAAATTAATTTTTATTATTTTTGCCGTTAACTGCGTCTCTTTAGTTAAAGATGAATTTAAAGAAGGTTAATCGTGTTAAGACATTTTCTAAACTACAAATCTAAACAATATTATTGATATATAGAGTTAAATATACAGCTAAATAGTCCATTACATTAAAGCGGAGAACACATCTAAGCGACCACGATCGCGATCGGGTCCACGATGGCGATAGCGATCTAAGTTTCTGTAGAAAACGAACACATTGAACCAATAGCGACGTGCGATTTCAATAGTGTAAATAATACAGTTCAAAAATTATAGTTTATAAAATGTGCGATTTACAAGAAGAAGAAGCATTTTAAAAATTTAATAAAAGTTACGCGTAGGCGTTCTATTTTTTCCATTTACAAATGCACATATTTATACAGTTTATTGTGCAGAAAAAGAAAAGATATTTGAAGAGGTAATGTGAGAACCTAAGGCACAAGCAAAAAAGGGAATTTCATAAATTGTATCCAGAACTTCGCAGGGATGAGAACCTTTTCTGTATATATTTTGGAATGAGTTTTGAAAGTTTTGATGAAATTTTGTTGTTTGGCTATTTTTATTAGACAAAAAATCACCAAACAACAATCAAATTTTAGGGAACCAGATGTTGCTACAGAAAGATTTTATTTTTAATAAGTAAGTTCTTGTAATCTGGGTGGGACAAGTCGAACAATACATCATATTTTTTACAAATTTCAATAAGTTTTTCGATATCTATTTTTATTTGCATCGACGCTACCAGCGATAAACGTAAACTGCCGCGTTCTAAACGCTAAACTACTGTCTGAACGCTGCACAAATTCCTTTGATCGCCAGCAAGTCGCGACCAGTATGTGCTGGTTCACTTGTTTGTTTCAGACGAGTCGAATCGCGGTCGGTATCGTGAACGCAATGGCGTCGTGATCACCTACTTGGTCTGTTGTCCGATTTAACCGTGCAGTAAGACAGGTATATACTAACCAATCAGCTTGTTATCAACAATCATCAAGACTAAAAGAATAAACTGAAAGGTTAGGAATACTACCTGTTACTCAGTTTGATTTTAGAACCTTCCACTACTAGAAATATCAGGTCATGAGACCAACCCAGATCTTCAACAACAACCATTATACCGACGCAATATTCCTTGACATTAGCAAAACTTTTGACAGAGTGTGAGAACAAGGTCTAATCGACAAGACGAATACTATGGATATAGCCGTGCAATGACATATCTACTGTTTTCGTACCTAGCCAACTGAAGATTTAGGGTTTAAATCTAGTCTGACTAAAATACCACTGCAACGAGTACCACAAAGTGCGGTCTTGTTAATCTTGATTATACAGCTCAACAAAATCACAGACAATAGGCTCTACGCAGATAACACAGTTTTAACGATAAGAAGCAGGTATCCCAACGTAGCTGGTCAATACAAGCAAAATGCACTTAATGTACTAGAAGACTGTATACAAAGAAAGATTGCTATCAATTCGACAGATATTTAGGCACTAATGTTCAAGAAGAGAAAGAAAAAACCGAACCAAGACTACGTCATCGAAGCAAAATATGTTCAGATGAGATTAAATAGTGATAAGAACAAGCTAAAATCTAAGACATAATTGAAATTGGTGGAGGCCACATGGTGACAACATTATACGAGTAGTCCCGACTCTGACGTACGCTTCGATCACTTAGATAAATAAAGCAGTGAAGATACCATACATACAAAGTAGTCAAATTCATGCAAAGAGGGACAAATGAAATCAGAGTACTAAGAAGGATGGACAAAAGAGAAGACAAGATATTCACTGAGCTAGCGAATTTCCAAATAGGACCAAAAAAAACTGGATATGGTATTATCATATTGGTAGGTGAAAGCTTCCTAGACAAAAGCCTACCTAAACCTAAAACATTTATGCAAGGGTAACATTAAATTAAGGACTAGTGGACACAGCAATACACGTTAGTACTTATAAGTATGTGATAAAATATAATATATAATAGACTACTAACACATCTCTCAAAAAATATACAGTAGAGCGTCGATTATCCGAACGTCGATTGCTAGTCACTTCATAGTAGCCGCTAGGCAATACATTAATTTTGAAGGTAAGTAAAGACTCGATTGAAAATGCTTAAACGTAACCGTATTCTCCTTTGAAATCCATCCTACGAAAGATAACTAGCAAATTAATAAACGGTTAAAGAAAGGTAAATCTACAACCAAGTTATCCAATTAATACAAAATTGGTAAGTCTACCATTACGGATATAAAAAACAAAAGACGAACATAAGTAACTTTATGTCCTAGCTTTATTCTTCTGATGGATAGATAAGTCGTAAAACGATAAGTCATGTTTCTTCTACCTAACGTGACTTGATTATTACAGCCAATCGATCAAGGCGTTATTGAAACTTTTAAACAGTATCATCGAAAATAATTGTTACGTACGTTACTAATGAAAAAGGAAGAGGAGAGAAAAAAGCCTGATAAGAAATAATAAAAATATTGATTTGAAAGAGGCGTCCTTTATGATGGGAGCAGCATGGAACAAGGTAAAAGAGCAGAACTTGAAAAAAGCATGAAATAAAGTTTTTTGTTCACGGGGAAAATCTTGAAAGTGAATATGTAAAAGAAAAACAGAGGGATATGTTTGAAATGATAGATATACTTAAAAACTCAATTTCGACGCATAAAGATGAAGAAGAAGCTCAACAATGGATGAATTTCGAGGATGATGATCCCGGGTACCAACCGGTTATGCAGGATAGCGATATCTTAGAACATTAGAATTAGAATATTATATCTAAATATATATATATATATATATATATATATATATAATATTTAATATATATATATATATATATATATATATATATATATATATATATATATATATATATATATTATATCTAAAAATTAATTTAAATACATGTCAATATGGCTTTCATTCCAAAAATCGGGTTACCAAACACCCATGTCCCAATTATTTCGGATAAACAACGCTCTACTGTACTAACAAAACAAAAAATTTTAAAAACCCAACAAATAATTTCAAAATCCAGTAAAATACGTAAAATACAACCAGAAGAGAGTGATGTGAATAAAAAATGGGGGAACATACTTCACGTTGCTTCCTACTAATTAAGATGACTGTAAAATGCTAAAAGAATTTTACTTTCTTGTACACTTTCAGTGAGGGAAGGATGGTTGGAGTGTTTTGAGGTAGGAAGGATTTTTAACCAGCAACTCGAGGCTGGAATAAATCATTCACACATCAAGTTATTTGGTTTTGGTGCAGCTTCTTACATAAATCAATTTATCTTTAAGTCGGGTTAGTATAAATTGTATTTATAAAATATAGGTAAATTTTTTTAACACTTCTTTACCACGAGCCGCCACTGATTGCAATAAAATATTAACAGCTCCAACTATACTCGTTTTCCCCTGTTTTAAGGCCTTATTAATGAACTTCCTCGAAATTATTTGCGTTTAAGAAGCCAATTGCAAAGGTAATAATGTACCTAAAACTCAAACTAAACAGCCAACAGCGGTATCGCAATATACACTAAAATTAATACTGTAAAAAGTATATCAATCACAACCAACTTGGTGGAAACGACTGTAGTTAGAAACAATAACCAAAAGTAAACATCTCAAACCCATATATTTCAAATGATTACCAGCTGGCCGAAACCGAACTTATCAACGTTACCTACACTTCTTTGATCTAAATAAGAATAATACAATTTGGGGATTTGAAAAAAAAAAAACAAAACAAACCAGGATAACGAACGTAGCAAATAAGTTTACAAGAAATTTATATTGTGATATTAATACTTATGAAATCAAATGGATAAAAAACTCGTTTCGATGTCGCTATAGACAACTGAATGTCATCGATTATTTTTTTCCCATTGTCCCCTGATCCGCTCATGTAACCAGTTTTGATTTAAAATGATCTTGGTAAAAACAAGGTGACAGAACTATATATGTTCATTAGTAAAAACCACTGTTTTACCAATTCCACTAGTAACACTGAAATTAGCAATATAATGTTTTCACAAAACTAAAATCTTTTAAACTTACCCGTAAATTTTATTTGGATAACTATTAATTTTGCTCTTAACTTACTCTAACCTTAATAGAAATCATCTACAAAAAGTAAAGAAAATCTTTGGATAACATACAAACAAATATTTTAAACTAATATATTGAAATGATTATGCTACAGACAGGCAATAAATTAGAACAATCACCCGACGAAAGTAACGAAAAACCGACGATACATATTATATAAGTACTGGTTTATAGCGTCTACCGTCTTTTAGTTCCCAGTTTCCATGGAAACTGGAAACATAATATAAATAAACTAAATAGAATTGAAACGTAGGTGACACTTAAAAATTACGTTGTTCGATGTATTCTACACCAAACCCCTACCGAAACGTAAGTACATAATTATTCAAAGTAAGCAAGCTTTTATTTTCTTTTTAATATTATTGATATATATATATATATATTTATGTATATATTATATATTATATATTATATATACAACAAATACAGGATATTAGTGACTGCCGATATAAACAAAACCACCAGTTTATTAGGGCTGCAGTCAGAAGGTTGGCCGAGATGTTAGAGAAACACTCTTTTGACTTTTTGTCGAGCTTTCGGAATAGTTTTATTCCTTTTTCAAGACACTGTAATATATATCAGTCGCCTAGATTCAAAACCCGACAATTCCAGGTAAATGAGATTTGAGATAATGAAGAAAAACTTGTAAAATCTATATCCTATTTAATTAAGCAGCGACTTTTTGAGAAAATTAAGGTTTTTGATAATAATACATAAAAAAACACTTTGAAAAAATCTAGGGGCCTCCAGAAACAGGTAATTGTATGATATATTTTGGACATGTTGGGGTTTGCCGATGAATTTAATATTTTGAAAGAAAAGAAAATCGAAATCTATTAGAAAAATAAGTTTAATTACTCAACAACGCAAGATAACATTTATCCACTATTTTATATTGCAAAGCTAACTGTTTCTGCTTCGCAATTATTATCTTCCTCTTCGTTTGCCTCACTGCCTTGTCCCTCCTTTATAGCTTCGTAGAATAGTTCTTTGAAAAAGACCAGTTCATCTCTATCTTGCCATCTCTTTCCGTATTGTTTCTCCAATAGCTTAGTAATACTTTTTTTCTTATCTTCTTTAATCGCTATCCCAGCCTTCAGTGTTCTTGGACTAATTTGTGAGACTTTTTTCCCTCTTTTGCATAAACTTTTGGGTGCGCATAAGTCAGTTTTGTAAAATGCCTCACCCCTTATAAGTGGTAATGTTTGTCCTCTTGTAGTGATTACTCTCTTTGACGGTTGGAACTTACAATGCCAATAGCCTGGTTGTTTTCTTACTTTTTGAGTTTCATCCTTCCAGTCCTTAATTGCAACACAAGTTCCAGATCTGTAAACAGTGGCAAACTTTTTGATTAACTTTACATATTCATCAGGATGAACAATTACCGTGTGTTTTTTGTAAATTCGTTCAATTAGTCCATACACACGATCAGGGGGAATATAAGAATGCCCCACAACGGGAAACACTATCTCAATCTCCTTTATTTGTCTTGGAGCTTCAAACTGAAGCCAATAGCTCAGCATGGTGATGACCGTGTAATTTTTATTCTGCGCTCCACACCCATCGCAAATAAGCCGAAGAACACGTACATTGTCCACAAAATTAAAATTTGAAAGGAAGTGGTGAAAGAACGACGATATTTCGTTTGAACTTCTATGATGGTACAACTCCTTCCAAACATATGACGTAACATTTTCTGGAGTTAATTTACTTTTTGAAGATCCACAAACTACAGTCAGGTGATAAAAATTAAGTTGCATACTGAAATAAGCCGACTGATCCGGAAGTTTTGGTAGTGCCAAATTCTTCTGACAGTCAAATGAAAATGTGACCATGTCGTCTCTTTCTTCTTAAAGAAGTCTATAGAAACTCTCACTTCTTACTTTGTGGAGACGTTGTTGTGCTTCCAAACTAGTTTTTTTTGCTTTATCAGTCTCGCCTTTTATGCTGGATTTGTACTGTAAACAAGTTGAACACAAATCTGTCTTCGGAGTTCCAAAGCCAACGTTAAAATTTTTGTTAAAATAATCTCTAAAGAAACATTCTTTAACTATAAAGTCTTCGTTTTGGGCCATTCTCTCGTTGTATATTCTCCATAATTTTGAGATATTTAATTCGGCAGGCAAATAAATTCTGTTAAAGTTTTTTGAACGGCAATAATGAGATTCCGCACATTTTACAGACTTGATGAATTTTTTTATAGATTGTTTTTTACCTTCGTTTTTTTGTCCAATTCGATCTACGTCCCTTCTTTCGGTAGGAATAAGCGAATGATTCTTGTAGTTTTTCATAATCTTTAAAATTCTATCTTTTTTAATTCACAGAATACCTTGGAAAGCTGTTCGATATACAGGAACAATTAGGCTGTCACTTCTCTTCAATTTGTAGGATAAAATACAAGATTTTGGTTAATTTTTGTTGGCTGTTCGTTTTCTTTGTCTTACCGGGATATATGAGTCAATGTGGCGTAAAATGAACATGTCTTGTCCCCTTTTATCCTTATTTTTAAAAAAAGCTGAATGAAAGTCTCTTACACCGTTCATGGACAGATGAGATTAGACTTTCCAAACCCGCTTGTGCCCTTGCACAACACGCCATTTCCACCTAACATCATATTGACTTTACAAATATTAAAATACTGTCGAAACAAAATAACTATCAGAAACGCTCCCTTATTAAAATATGTGAGATCCTCAAGAATCCATCTGAAATAAACAAAAGAACCGACATCGACAATTTGAGCCAGGTTAACCACTCTCTAATCTTACCAAATAAATAATACCAATTATTTCTTCAGTTAAAATGTGGCTTATTTTCCATTTAAAATAATAACACAATCATCCCATATTTCCAAGTTTTATTAAAACATAAATTAAAATAAACATATCAGATATTTCCGCCATTGCAATAAAACAGCACTTTGTTTGCGCTTTAAATCTTCGTATTTTCGAATATGAACATTATTATTTGCAGAGTTTGTGTGTTTTTTATTTTTTCTTTGTTAATTTGTTAAGTTAGTTTTAAATTTTGAGTAAAGTTTACAGTACATATTATAATAACATCGATAATATACTATATATTGAGTTGTAAGTTATGAACTATTAACACTTGTATTTCTTAGAAACCCTATGTCATCTGTTGTATTTTAGAGAACTGATGAAGCTATAGAAATATAAAGCGAAACGTCTTCGATAAACTAATGAAGTAGTTGATTTATTTGCCAACCTGAATGACCGAGTAATATATATATATATATATATATATATATATATATATATATATACAAACAACACAGTTTATATCGACAGTCAATAATATCCAGTATTTCTTATATATATATATATATATATATATATATATATATATATATATATATATATATATATTTTGTTATTGAAATTTTATCTAAACTAAAATACAGCTACTGATTTTATAACTTTTAATAATTTAACACAGCA
This sequence comes from Diabrotica undecimpunctata, assembly GCF_040954645.1. Lineage (NCBI taxonomy): Eukaryota > Metazoa > Arthropoda > Insecta > Coleoptera > Chrysomelidae > Diabrotica > Diabrotica undecimpunctata. The sequence goes on along the minus strand of NC_092805.1, from coordinate 61,997,606 downwards.
AACAATTAATTAATTTAGTCAGTATTCCATTCAAAATAAATTTCAATCATCATAATTACAGACGGGTCAGCGTTCCTCTTTGAGCTCTGAAGTAAAATAGGAAATAAAATAAATATAAATTGTTAAAAGAATCAAATATATTATTAAAACACCAAATATATTATTAAAAAATGTGTAATAAAGGTAAGAAAACAAATATATATATATATATATATATATATATATATATATATATATATATATATATATATATATAATATATATATATATTATATATAAATATTATATATAATATTATATATTATATATAAACAAATATATATATATATATATATATATATATATATATATATATATATATATATATCCCTATTCTGACAATTGAGAAACTATGCATCCTAAATATAATCCGATTTACTAAATGACCTATACTATTTATCTGATCTTATTAACACAAAAAAACTTTTTTTTTACTTATTTATAGTTTATTTTCAAAAACCTGTTTCTCCTAATACTGTTCTAAAATGATCATGACCCTCTTGTCAATTAGCTCACTAACCTCGTTCCTTGGTTCTACTCCTAAAACCGAATCTTGATTGGTCGTCCTAACCAAAACTCCTAGCATCTCTGGATTCTAAATTCTCCAGATACAATGATAAATTTTGTTGTACTTACAAATACTGTTGCTGTTTAATGCTCTACAGCTATCGGTAAACATACAGGGAAACCACCACTACTTTCACTTTCTTTAGAAACAAATACTATCGAAAAACAAAATTACTTTCATTTTTAATAGAACAAAATTTTTTTCACCGTTAAAAAAACCTTCTGGCATGCAAAACTCTTTGTACTTTTAATGTTAATCTTTCGACGACCAGGAACAAATAACCCTCTACTTTACTTTCAAGAACGCACAAATGAATTTTTTAGTTTTTATGAAATGCATCACGTTCATACCTCCTGGCTTTTCCGATAATACTGAAAGAAACACACTTTGCATAAATTAACTTTCCCTGTCCACCGGCTTCCGAACAATGGGTTGTTAGTCGTTTTTAGATATTCCAAAAATTTGTTAAACCCTAATTGTTTTCTTTAAATCGTAATTACCTAATATCTTAAATCTATTATCTATTACAATCTAAACTTTATTCACTGAATGTGTTTACATACAAATTTTCACCGTAAAATTTTAATTATCGCACATCATTAGTTTATCTACAAATTAATGAAATAAGCAAACATCCATAGGAAAAAAAATTGCATATGGTTTACCTTACAAAAGGTATGCAGCATATTAAGTTGGAAGTGAGAGAAATAACTTAATTTATAAACCATACATATTAAAATACAATTTGTTTATTTTTAAGTTGTAAAAAAACAGAAATAAGTCTGTTTTGTAAAAGATATCAAATGTTACAAGAACAGTATTATTAAAAATCTTTATTGTAAGTAACAGAACACAAAACTAGCCAACATGGAAGACAAACGGGGTTCCAAAATAGCACTTTTATTATCTACCAAAAAACATAATTATGTTTTAAATTTATAAATTTAACTTTTAGTAGTATTATTAAATAAGCTCTTTAAAATCATTAATTGACAAATATTACTAACGGAGCACCATGCGAAGTATGTAATGAACCAGAGATTAACCACTATGATTTATTACTAAGAATTATTAGTGCGCTATTTACGCATTCACTAGTTTTAAATAAAATAATAATAAATACAATAAATGAATCTTTAAAACCAGAATAATAATAATATTCATAGTCAAATTCAGAAGTTTTCCAATATCATATTATGCACCGCTGAAAAAGCTCTTGGTAAAATGATAAAACTTTGTCAAACCTTACTAAATAGCTTCAGAAAACAATACACTCGAAAATAAATTAGAATACAAAAGACTAAAAGCTTGACTTAAGTTTAAAATTAACAAAAGTAAACGCGAATCATAGAAAAAGTTTATTTCTGAATGAAATTCATCTAAACCAATTAATAAAAAGTTTCGAATAATACGAAAGAGTTCTGAAAAATACCGCAAACCACATTAGTTTTTTAAAAGACAACCAGAAAACATACATTTTCCCTCTAAATATAACAAATATTCTAGCTAATAATTAGGAGAGATTCTCCACTAATCTTATCAATCTTAATGAAGAGATTCTCCACAACGACCTTGGCCGTTTAAATTATCACATAACTATGGAAAACCAGAATACCCACTAAATAATACGAAAAACTCTTGTCTTAGCCCTAAATACATCCCTGCAATTTGTCTTCAAAAACTTTCTTTATCTGCACAGAAACGTTTACTCGATATCTACAATACTAAATGGAGACATGGCTCAGCCCTAAATACATCCCTGCAATGTGTTTTTAAAAACTTCCTTTATCTGCACAGAAACGTTTACTTGATATCTACAATACTACATGGAGACATGGCAAGTTTCCAAAAATTTTTAGCTCATCTATCGCCATTTAAATCCAACAGAATCAACCAAAATGTCTATCACATTCATATATAACTATTTCTCTAACTTGATTAAAGTGTAAAGTTCTTGAAAAATTTATCTCTAATAGATTAGTGCGGTTTTTAGAAAATAAAAATTATTTGCTTCCGTAAACGGAATTCCTCAAGGATCTACCTTAAGCGTCTCCCTATTTCTCATTGCAATAACCGAAGACTAAAAATGATTACGCTTGGACACAATGTATTGCAATAAATAAAATAATTTCCACTTGTGAGTTACCAGTAAAAACTAGACTTTTTTCTGATGATTTAACCATTTCTGTTAATGGAAAAAAAATAAATCACTTCAAGCTTACCTACCAAAAATTCTTTGGAAACTCAAAACATGGAAAAATTCTATTGGTCTTCAGTTATCAACCACCAAGGCAAAAGGTGTGATTTAAATAAAAAAGTTATTCTACTTCAGAATTAAAACTGTTTAACAAAGAAATAAAGAAGTATGTTAAGAACATTTAGGCATGAGTATCGATGCACACGTTTTTCGTATCAAACGCCGTGTTCGTTGATAAGACACATACGCAGTATCGCCAATTTTTGCTTTGTGTGTCTAAGACGGATACAGTTTACATGAATTTTATTAGAAATGGTCGGCAAAAATAAAAGTCTGTTCAGTGGGGAAATTTTATTTTACATTTTTCTCACTAAAAGAAATAAACATAACGTTAATAACGAAAATAACAAAGTATATAATTGCTATCGTTATTGCCGGACGTTACCTATTCTTTTTTGTTTGGGAGTCGATGGACGAGGTTTATCTTCCGACGTTTCTGTTATATCCGAGAAATAATTTTTATTCACCAACGAGTCGTCAGAAATGCCAATTTCGTCGCTCATGTCGCTCTCAATATTCATATCCAGCATTTTCGTCAATATCTGCTGCCCATAATTCTAACTGTTTTTGCTAGTTTTTATATTTTGTCAAAGATATTTTATCGTACTAATACATTAACAACATACTAACTAATATAATTAATAAATAATACAACTAATACAATAATACTAACAGTATAAAAAAAATACAATCAAATTCAGATAACCTAGCAAACACTAAACCTCATAGACATATATAACAATATTTATGTCTATGCATGGTCGTGTACTGTGTTACTGTTCGAAGTTTAACACGTTTTTCCACTTCTAATGTTTGCGTCACATAAACGCACACGGAGTACAAACCATTTTGTCCTAGTCTATACCGTGTGCGACATTTTGTTACACAAAAAATTTAATTCTAAAATGGTACTAAATTTTCAAAAATAAATTCTGACCCCCATACCTGTCTTCATTATAAAAAACTAGTAACTGTACCCGTCGCATGCGACGGGGGATCCAAACCATGGATCATCGTTTGATTTGATGTGTCATATAGTATTAGGCTAGTTGTTACTAAATTTTACTTACTTTTATGTAATTGTTATTTAATTTTAGGTAAATCTGTTTAACTTGATTTATTTTAGTTAATTCTTTTTACCTTTACTTAATTTTATTTAATTTTATATAATTTTATTTAATTTTATTTAATTTAATTTAATTTTAATTAATTTAATTTAATTTAACTTTAACTGTATTTAATTTACTTTAATTTTATTTAATTTTATTTAATTTTGCTTAATTTTATATATATATATATATATATATATATATATATATATATATATATATATATATATATATATATATATATATATATACCCGGTATTTAGGCGGCACACGCCCTTCCGGTAGGGATCTATGGAGGAGTATCACCAAGCCGCAAGCCCTTATCTCTTGCCGTACTGCTCCACCATAGGCCGATTAGATACCAGCATATTCTAGACTAAGCCGCAGATTCATTTTAGAATTTTAAACTACTGCGTTAGCCTTTTTGTTTTCTGTTCACCGAGCTGGGGATTGAACTGACATCTCTCGCAGTGAAGCGACGGAGAAGCCAGCCGCCCAGCCCGCTTGGCTATCCGATCGACAATTTTATTTATCGTTTAATTTTATTTAATTTTATTTAATTTTATTTAATTTTATTTAATTTTATTGAATTTTATTTAATTTTATTTAATTTTATTTAATTTTATTTAATTTTATTTAATTTTATTTAATTTTATTTAATTTTATTTAATTTTATTTAATTTTATTTAATTTTATTTAATTTTATTGAATTTTATTTAATTTTATTGAATTTTATTTAATTTTATTTAATTTTATTTAATTTTATTTAATTTTATTTAATTTTATTTAATTTTATTTAATTTTATTTAATTTTATTTAATTTTATTTAATTTTATTTAATTTTATTTAATTTTATTTAATTTTAGGTATTTAATTTTATTTAATTTAATTAATTTTATTTAATTTTATTTAATTTTATTTAATTTTATTTAATTTTATTTAATTTTATTTAATTTTATTTAATTTTATTTAATTTTATTTAATTTTATTTAATTTTATTTAATTTTATTTAATTTTATTTAATTTTATTTAATTTTATTTAATTTTATTTAATTTTATTTAATTTCATTTAATTTTATTTAATTTTATTTGTTTTTAATTTTATGTTATGTTGATAAAACGTTGACGTTAGTTAAACGTCATTTTATTTTTATAGTAAGTATATTATGTGTACCTTACCCCCTTACCCAATGACGTATAATAGATATATATTATACGTCATTGATCTTACCTTATTACAATTATATTTACCTATATTTTTAGCAATTTTGCGAAAAAATTTTATACATAAATAAAAAAATTATATATATATATATATATATATATATATATATATATATATTTAAATTAAAATTTGAGTCCCCACAATTGGGATTAAATAGTGCAATATTGAATCTTAGATAAAAGATATAAATCATGTCCAAACTCGATTACGCTTGTATCATTTACGATTCATCAGAACCATATTTGTTCAATCATCTCGATTGAATACAACATAGCACTCTGCCAACCATACTAGGTGCCATTTATACTAGTCCTATCACAAGTTTATACTTTAAGGAAATCCCTTAAAAATTTTGAAGGAGGCAACTTTTATTATACATACATATATGCAGCCTTAATAAAGTTGGTGCTGAAATCCTAATGACCACCGTGTATATGTACACCGTTTTAGAGATATTTTTGCAAGACATGTTATGCTTAACTTTCCTTTTTATGAAAGGATTAATAGATACCTCAATAAACTCAAATTCAAATTTCGAATGCATGGTTTATATGGAGTGGCGAAAAAAGAATGCTTATATGGAAGAGTGGAATGAAAAAAGTACCTATAAAATTAAAATTAAATATATAAAGAGAAGTCTAGATCATAGAAAACGAGACCATGGGTAAATATGGTTCGGGCATGTTCAACGTTCAATACGAAGATTGCTAGTTTGGAAGTTCTTGGAAGGAGTAGAAGAGGAAGACCAAGGAAGACCTGGGTAAAGACATTTTGACAGGATAAGCCGGTAAAAGGAATTGATATTGGTATCATCAGAGATAAAAATTTATGCAGAAATATAATTAAGCCGATACCGCATAGGAATAAAGGCAAAAAGAATAGTGATGATGCTAAAATAATGATTACTTCTTCTTTTTCACGTGCCATATCAGAATTATCTGACAGGCGATCACCATAGCAAAGGCTTTTCGATCTTCTGACACATGGAATAATTGTCCTGCATTTGATATCTCTTATTTATAAACTATCTATAAACCCTCATTTCCAATGCTTCAATTCTGTTCATGCTTGATACTTTTAGTGTCCACACTTCTGCTACATACAAAAGTACAGACCAAATATAGCACTTAACCATTCTTTGTCGTAGTTCTAAACTAAGATAATTATTGCAATGAAATCTCTTCAATTTCATAAAACTAGTTTTAGTCATTGTTATTCTTCGTTGTATTTCTATGTCTGGATCTAGTTGATCCGTTAGGACAGTTTCCAAATATGTAATTTTGTGAACTTTTTCAGCTGGGACTCCATTTAATTGAAGCTCTGCATCTGGATATGAGTTTTGACTAATGACTAAAAATTTGGTTTTGTTTAAGTTTATTTTAATGCCCATTTCGTCTCCTACTTCTTAAATACGATCAAGCTGAATCTGGAGACCTTCGATATTTTCTGACAAAATTACTGTATCGTTCGCGTATCTACTTACATTAAGTAGTTCCTCGTTGACTTTGATTCCATATGGCTGTCTTTCAAGTGCCAAAAGATGCTTATAAACGTTTTTGTTCAAAATTTTCTTAACTACATTTTTTATTTGAAACATTTTTTTCTATGGCGGGCAGATTCTTATTAAATCGATTTTTTTCCTTTTTGCTCCTCTACGTGGGGGGTTTTAGGGGGAATCCCGGAAGTTAAAGCGTTAATCTTTTTTGCATCTTTTTTGAAATCTTAAAAATGGCATTCTTGGCAAAATTCAGCTTGTTCGTATGATTTTTAGGGGTCAAATCTGCCAGATCTGACGACTGGACTAAAAGTGATTGCCATTAAAAAAAATTGCAGGCATACATGTTTTTATTATTTAATTTTACTGCACGCCATTTAAATAGCGTCAGGGGCAAGATTTGTATTTTGTAGTAGGTAGTTCTATCTGGCAGGAAATTTAATTTCCTTGCGCTTTATATAACCTAAATATTTTTTCACCAAAATCAAAAGTTTTCGAGATAAATGAGAAAATGTTGCTATAAACGTTTTGACCCTTTATTCGCCACTTTAAAATGGGAAACTAAAAAAAAAAAAGGTTTCAAGATTACCTTCTTGTCCTTGTCATAGATAATATTAAGCAATGACATCGCATTTTTTCATACTCTCAGTTAATGGTCTAATACATCCTTACCTCAAAGGAAATCCCATTTGATGGATCTTTTGAATTTTAATCAAAATAAATAAATGGCAAATTTCTTAAGCCAAAAGAGCCGGAAGAGAAACCTTAATGCTAATCAAGAGTATACAAGCTGTGTGTACAAGAGTGTGAGAGCTACAACGTACTTTAATGGACTTATAAAAAGGTTTAAACATAAATTAAAACTCTGCTAATTTACCGTTTTTGTTGTTATAGTAAATATTTTTAATAATTGATCAAATCTTATGTTAATTAAATAAATATGTTCTTATAGGTAGCAAAATTCAACTATTGGGTTCCGAGTGTGTTCTTGAACGAGGTAACATCGTATCAGTGTTTTGCTCCGAGTTTTATTGCTTTTTGTGAAACCTAACAACTACTTTTAAATACTAGTAAGATCAGACTTTACCTTATGTATTGATAGGCCTAATTGCATGTTTTTTTCGGATCGATTAGTTAATTAGCAAATTAATAATTTCTTCAAAAACTGGGCCAGTTACCAGTGGCGTAGGCCTACCTAATTCCATAATACAATAATATTTTTGGAAGAAAATACATAAAACCTAACTAAATTTAACAAATAATTAAATTTTTTGTCTACCTTTGACTACAAGGGTACCGATAACAAATACAGTTCTCACATCAGATTCTCACAGTTCACAACTTTTTAAGATGTCACAAAATATTCAGCATAATTCTACTTCAACTTTGCATATCAACCTGATATGCAACAGCAACCAAATCAACTCCTAGATCACCTTTTCCAAAAAGGGATCAAGTCATAGTATTGCATGCCGATGAAAATCTGAAATTGTTTGATTACGTGAAGGCAGTAGGTGACGCTATTGGTCCCAAACAAATCCTTTTCGCATCCAGAATATCTAATAACAGAATTTGTTTATATTCAAATAATTCAGAACTCGTCGACAAACTTCTAAAATCTCATCCGATTTTGACAGTAGGAAACTCTGTGATGAATGTTCGCAGGCTAGTCTCCCCCACAAAAAGAATATTAATATCCAATACATCTCCATGTATACCACACGACCTTGCAGAAAATGCTATAAAAGAACTAAAAAGGTAATGAAAACAAAATATTTTTGTCCACAGACAAAATGGAATGCTACATATGCAAGAAGTCAGGGCATATTGCCTCAAATTGTCCTAATCCTCCACCCGATTATATAACATTCTAGCCTCAGCCGTCAATATCAACCCAGATAATAGATCCCTCACCACCACAGTCTTCTATACAACCCGCAACATTACCACATATGTCTGCTTCAGAACTAAACAATTTTATAATGACTAAAACGCCCACACATAAACGTGGCGACTCTGAAATCGAGAGTACAAGTGAGCAGACTGATATTCCCGATAACAACTTGGTCGCAAATCCGCCCAAGGACAACATCACGCCTCCCCCTAGTACAGACACTAAGAAACCAAAAAAGAAACCTAGAACAAGTTCACCGTCAGAACGTTACCTTTTTTATTTAACAAAAGACGCTATCAAAGAAGCCTTTAAGCAAACCTCAGAATCACTTGTCATTCCTCTAGAAAACTTGGTAGCCTCTGTCGAAAACACTCTCGGCTGTAGTGACCCCTACGCTGAAGCTCTTAAGTTTACAAAAAATGTTTCAGGGTTAATTTCTACCATTCAAGCATTATATTCAACTTGTCAGGAGAGGTATATCAAAAATAGGCTAACCCGTCTAACCAAAAGACTGATAACTGATAAAGGTCTTAGGCACTGATCCAGAAGAACCCGAAAGTACGCCCAGTCCAAACATTTCCGCCGATTCTAATGAAGATAACTACAATTCTAACAGCTCACAACCATCCAAATCCTCTCAATTCAGCTCCTATTAATATTAACACCATGCTAAGACTAATTCAATTGAACTGCGATGGCTTTTACCCCAGACTAGAATATTTACAAAAAGTCATATCGGACTGCTCGCCCAAGTTTATCTGTCTCCAAGAAACCAATTTCACCAAAGATCACAACCCATACCTAAAAAACTACACTAGCTACAACTTCCTAAGACCTACATACCTACGAGCAAGTGGCGGCTCATCTATTTTTGTTTCCAACGATAACCGCATGGTGTCCCAACAAAATAGTTATTTGTTCTATATACATTCCTACAAACTACAACTTATTCAGCTCAGAACTAAGCGACCATAAAACAACTGCCAAACCCTTTCATCTTAGTTGGGGACTTTAACGCTCACAGCACAACATGGGGTTCCCAGCGCACCTTTGGGAGAGGTAAACATATCGAAGATATTATAAGTAACTCTAATATCAACCTCTTGAATACAGGGAGCTTCACATATTTCCACGTCCAGTCTGGAACCTCTTCTTGCATAGATCTAAGTTTTTGTGATCCTGGAACCGCTCCTCTGCTTCAGTGGCAAACACTAGATAACTTATATAATAGCAATCACTACCTCCTTTTAATCTTAAGTCATATCCCCGAAAATGTGGAAGTCAAAAATAAATGGAAAATTGCCCATGCAAATTGGAGGTTATTCAGTGATACTCTTGAAGACCTTTCAAACCAAATAATTTTCCAGGAAAACATCGACGCTGTTGTAGAGCAATTTACAAATTGCATTCTAACTGCGGCTGACCAATGTATAGATAAATGCACCATAAATTCCTTAAGAAAGGCCGTCCCATGGTCGAGCGACTCCTGTAAACTCGCAATAAAAGAATACAAGAAGACTCTTAAAAGATATCGCAAAACTCGTAGCATCGAAGATCTTATTTATTTTAAGAAAATGCGCGCAAAATCCAAACGAATTCTGAACGAAAGCAAAAAAAATCCTGGAAAAAATTCGTTAACAGCATAACTTCAGATACCCTCCCGCCCAAGTGTGGACAAAAATTAAACAAATAAGAGGTTTAAACACATATCGCAAAATACCCTCAATAACAGATGGAGAGAATGTCATTACAAATCATAACCAAATAACCGAAACGCTAGCCAAATACTTTCAAAACAAAACTAAGTCTGAACTCTCCATTTCGTACCCCACAAACCACTCACCACCTAACCCTATCCAAACCAATCCAATAAACCTCGCCTTCACAGAAGTAGAGTTAAATTTGGCAATCTCATCAACGAAAAACTCATCTGCAGGTCCTGATGACATTCCGTCTATCTTTTTTAAACATATACAGGCAGGAACCCTCTTGAAGCTACTTGCGCTCTACAATAAGATATGGTTCAGCCAAAGCTTTTCGAGTGTTTGGCGACAGTCGCTTATCATACCAATCAGGAAAAATGACTCATCTTTTAACGCTGCCAGTGCCTACAGGCCAATCTCACTAACATGCACAATGTGCAAACTACTAGAAAAGATGATAAATAAACGTTTGCTTTGGTTTCTTGAAGAAAACAATCTGATAGATGCAGCACAGTCGGGATTCAAACCCAATCGGAGTACGATGGATAACCTGGTACTTCTGCAAACAGAAATAACCCAAGCTATATCAAACAAGAATGAAGTCATCACAGTTGCCTTAGACTTAGAAAGTGTCTTCGACACTATAAACAGAGCTGCTTTTATTAAAAAACTTGAGCAATTCAATTTAACGGGTAATATTATCACCTTTATAAACAATTTCCTACAAGAGAGATCATTCAAAGTAGTTGCAAACGGGAAAACATCTACATCACATATCTCATAAAATGAGGTCCCCCAAGGCTCAGTTCTCAGCCCCACACTATTCCTTCTTAACATCAACGATATAAACTCTCTTGTTCTCACTCCAATAAAATACTCAATATACGCAGATGATCTTGTTCTTTTTATTGCCAAGGTAAAGTTACAAGGAGCACATGCTCTTTACTCCAAAACACTCTTAACAATCTTCATAACTGGTCCACTAAAATTGGACCTAAAGTCATAAACCTCTCTAGAAGACATCCACTCACCCTCCTCTACTTCACCTAAATGGATCTCCTCTTCAAGTGGTTGATAAACACAAATTATTAGGAGTAATATTCGATAAAAGACTTACATGGAGAGATCAGATACAGAATTCAAAAACAAACTGCCTAAATAGAATCAATATCTTAAAAACTCTAGCTCATCATCAATGGGTGGCAGAAGAGAAAGTCCTCTTAACAATTTACAGAACATTGATCCGCTCTAGATTGGACTACGGAAGCATTCTCTACATATCTGCTTTCAATACTCACCTTAAAAGTCTGAATACAATTTACAACACTTCTTTCGGCATTAGCCTCGGCGCCTTTAAATCAAGTCCTTCTGAAAGTCTTTATATCGAATCTTCAGAACCTCCACTTTTTATAAGACGGCAACGATTATTTCTGTCTTACTTCTCTAGAATTTCTGCTAATCAAAAAAACCCAGTAATTAAACTACTTAATACTCCCCATCCTGTCCCAGATAATAGACACCCTCGAACACATTCTCTCTCACAAATTTTAAAAACTTTGCTAAAAGACACAGACCTAAAACTTACAACTCCGTTTACTACGTCCAGAATTCCCCCGTAGCCTAAAAAGCTACCTACTGTCCTTACCAGCTTAACCGGATATAAAAAAGAAGAAACGCCCAGAACTCTCTAGGTACAAGCATTTGAAGAACTTATACAGACACAGCATTATGACAAAGTTCTCTACACAGATGTCTTCAAAGAAGAACAGGCCGTCGGTTGTGCCTTCAGTACCACAAATACAACAGTAGCATCATATCGGCTTTCTTCCAGATGCAGTATACACACATCCGAAGTTTATGGAATACTCAAGGCATTAGACTCGCCCATTGCTAATGAGAAATCATTAGCAATATGTGCACCGATTCTCTCTCCGCCATTGACATCCCATTGTACAGTGCATCCACAGTATCTGACAACAGCAGCCACAAAATGGTGTTTCAGTAACTATCTTTTGGATACCATCTCATGTTGGTATCAATGGAAATGGGAACGCTGATCATGCAGCAAAACTGGCCTGCTCCTTAGAAAATATGGAAAACATACAACTTCATCAAGACCTAAAGGCCACTATCAAGAACAACGTACTAAGCACTTGGCAAACACACTGGAACGTGCAAAATACAAAACTACGCACAATTCAACCAACTTTTACCTCCATCACCATGCCTCAAATGAGCAGAAAAGACAATATTATTATCAGATGGCTCAGAATAGGTCACACTCGTCTTACTCATGGATATCTGATGTCTTCTGAAAACCATCTTCGCTGTGAACATTGTAATGAGTCCTTAACAGTCCAGCACCTATTACTAGAATGTGTCCACTACAAACCTCAAAAAGAGGCTACTACAACTTTCAAAATAATTTAAGTGATCTAATCGGTTCTACAAACATGTACAGTGCTATAATTCGTTTCCTTAAAGACTGTCACCTTTACTACTTAGTGTAATTATATTAAGATGTTGTTAATGTATCCTAACTTGTATATAAACAGATTGTATATGTATGTAAACATTAATAAACTTGTACCAGTGTGAATGGCCCATAGTTGCCGAGACACTTTAATTTAAAATAAAAAAAAAATCAACTATTAAGTAAATCATATTTATATCTTTGCTGAACAATATTCATTAAAAACAAAAATACAAAATATTGTTAAATTCGAGAAGTAAGGTAAGCAGCCTGTATGAACATATATACCTTTATAATTCAGTGATTCGTTATAAAAATATTCAAAGAGATGCAACTGGTCTATGAATTGGGTTTATAAAATATTTCGTTCATATTATTTCAAGAATAAGCCCGATCTAAGTATAGCCTAGAAAAATGTCCATATTATAAAAAAAATTAAAGAAAAACTAAATAAGAAATACAGTTACTCTGTTTTGTAAATATGTATTCTAAAAAATTAAACTATAAACATCAAAGTTTATAGTTTATATATAGTAAAAAAAGTTAATCATTTCCCTCAAATGGGACGGCAAATAATACAATAATTCTCACAGCCTAAATAGAAGCAACATTTGATTAATTTGTGTAATTTTTTTGCAAAAATTGTGTAATTTTTTTCCAATAGTAAAAGAGTAGAGCTGTTCATTTTTACTTTCAATAAAAATCATAGATATATAAATTCGACATATGGAATTATTTTGTATTTTTTATGCGGAAACTCTAAAGGATTGCTACTTGCTTTCTTCTCGTTTGTTTAGATAGGTACGCGCTCGTAATCCTGATGTAATTTGACCAAGAAATATTTTCTTTATGTAAAATTTTACAAAGATTTTTATTTCTTTTATAACATATTCATCCTATTTTGAATTATTTCCTTTCATCGAGTTTTTTTTTGTTTTTTTAAGTTTTTCAGTTAACTGAACAGATCTTTTAAAGTTCTTCTTCTTCGTCTTCTTTTTATAAAGACATGACTCTGTCTGTTTTTCAATGTGCCTCCAGTAAGTTGTTGTTCCATTGTTTTTGTGGTCTTCCTACTGATCGTCTTCCTATTGGGGAACCGTCTCTTGCCGTCTTTACTACTCTATTTATTGTCATGCTGCTTATTTGATCGTTCCATTCTACTCTTCTATTTCATACCCAGTTCTTGGTGTTCGCCACCTTGCATCTACGTTGTATATATGTACTTCTAGGTCTGTCCCATAGTGTTTTACCATCAATTTTTTAAGTGTTTTTATCTCTACTGTTTCTAACATCCTTTTTGTCCTCTCTGTGTCAAGTCTTGTTTCTGCCGCATATGTCATTATTGGTCTGATGACTGTTTTGTAAATTCTGCCTTTCGTTTCTTTTCCGATATTTTTATTTCTCCATATTGTTTCATTTAGGCAACCTGGGCTCTGTTTGCTCTATTCACTTAATCTTCCACTTCCGTTTTGAGCTTTCCGTAGCTAGATAATGTGATGTCTAGATCATTACATCACTAGTTATATTATCTGACCTTCCAGCTCTAATTTACATCTTAGTAAATTTGCTGTTGTAACCATGTGCATTTTGTCTTTTTTGAGGAAATTAACATGTTAAATTTTCTGGCGGTTATATTAAATTGGTGCAGCATACGTTGTAAATCATCTTCACTTTGAGAGAGTAGTATTGCGTCGTCTGCATGGCAGATGATTTTAAGTTGTTTTTCTCCCATTTGGTATTCTCTTTTAGTTCTTACTTTTTTTATTATTTCATCCATAATCAGGTTAAACAATAGAGGACTCCCTGTCTTTTCCCAGTGCTATCTTTAATAGGATCGGTTAGTTCTTCTTCTATGGTTATTATGTAAATCAAACATAGCGCAACCTACTTTTTTGTTGCTCTTTGATGCATCCGTGAATATATATTGACATCTGGAAAGATACTTTTCCTAATCTTCCTTAAATATATATTGTCTCATTCTTGGGTCAAATTTTGAATAGTCTTGGAGAAAAATACGGTTAATTGGATGGGTGTTGTATATATTTATGATATATAATGGTTAAGATCAAAGAATAGAATCAACCAATAACCATGGTTAAGATCAGATATAAACAGTTTATTAATTTTTTAGACTGTCGCATTTTTGGGAATTTAATTTTGCTATAAAATTGGAAGGTAAAATCTTTCGGCGATATTTTAGTGGAGTTTCAGTTACTTCGGCAAATAAACACTTAATTGGTGTACTTTTTAAAACAGTTGCTTCAACATCTACTTAACATAAAGTAGACATGAGGATGCTATCTCAGTGAAGCCTCAATGTGCCATTAGTTCGTCTCACAGCATCACTGTAGCAGTATTACTCCCTATATTGTAAACAGCGTAGTTATACGAAGAAAGTTGTTGCTGGTAAAAGATTTATGAGTAAGTTAGATAAGGCAAAGAAGAACTTGTTGCAAATTAGTACATAAAACAATATAATTTGCATTTACTTTTGCATTTCAATATCTTAAAGTTGGTGTAAAAACAAAGTTGGTTAAAGAGCTTGTCACAATATAAACAAGTATCTAATCTTGGAAGTCCAAAATGCAAGTTGAATTTACTTTTAAATGTCGTGGAGATTATACTGTACATTTTTGAGATGCATAAATTAGCTAGAAGGCAACTTTTGAAAGAAGCATTTTGGCTATAATGATTTTCTTGCCGCGGAAACGACCTAATATATTCGCATATTTTCTCTGCACCTGTAAGCCTTAGTTTTTTGGGACGATTAGTATATTTGCTACGTTGATCATTTATATTTGCACTTGCTTTTATTTTATCAACAAGGTACTGGAGTCCTTTAGCGGTTATTGAAAATAATAACATACCTTTACGTTACATACATGGTTTCTACTGCATATTTCACCGCAGACTAGCGACGAGATATTGCTTCCTCAACTGTTCTTTTTTTGGCTCCTGTAACGAAATAGACTGAGACAAATTTTGATTGGCCATCGTAACTCAGTTCTCTAATTCCGTAAGTGACTACTCACATTTAAAAATACAAATTTAAAAGAAATAAATTGTTTTAAAACATGAAACTAGTTTAAATTACTTTAACCTACATCACCTGGGCAACTTAGAGCTTCTTTGGGTACTGTTCTAGACGAATCGTACGAATCACCAGCATCTCTGTGACGTTTTTTGACATTCTGATTTTACTTATGTTAATACTTTCGTGTTTTTCCTCTTTTAATTTAGGTTATTACTAACTTGATTCTACTAACATTGAAAACGTTGACATACAAAACACGTGTAGAAAATTTAGCTCGAAACACGACACACTTTAACACACTTAACGTTATTACAAGAAAAGTTGAAGTTCGACTAATTTGAAAACTTCCAAAAAAAGGAAAGTAAAGTCTCGTAGTATTCCTCACAGTCAGCAATATATTCTTTTAGGCATGCAGAACGTTTTTCCATGGAAAATCCACATATAAAAGTATTGGCGGTTACAACGTTGTTTTAGCATAGCATATATTTATTTCTATTTAATTAATAATTTAATATTTAGTCTAACTTTGACAGGTCTGTCAGAAGTATACAACGTATGCTTAGTTGATACGTTAGCAGGTGGCGTTGGGAGCAAATATAATAATTTATTGAATTATTTTAATATATTATAATATAAAATATGAATAATAAATAAACAATAAAATCTATTAACGTTTAAAAACATTATTTAGAATTTAAAAATACAGAAGGCATATTACATAGCTTCTTGCTAGTCTACAGTACTCTACCCCTTTTTTTTCTAAATATTAACATCAAATTCTTTTTTTATTAAATACATGACTTTAAAACCTAAATAATTTACTTACTAATAGTAGTATTTTATGTTTAATTATTTGTTCTTTTAACGTTGATGACCAATAATAAAAGAATTTTTTTCTTTCACGTATCGAAAATCATCATCATTCACTAATATGTGAAATATGTACGTGTTTTAAAATAAAACATAGTGCGGTATTCGAAATATAATTTCTAGATAACGGAATCAAATTACATATATTCGAATAAATTTAATCGATAAATACATTAACAAAATTATTGTTACATTTATGATTCAATCAATATATATAACGATAAAATTATTTCAGGAAATTACGTTTCATCAATTTTAACAGGATACTAAAATAATCGAGTTGAAAAGTTTATACGTATATTTAAGTGGGTATATTATATATATACATATATATATATATATATATATATATATATACATATATATATATATATATATATATATATATATATATATATTGTGATTTGCTCAAACTGTATGTTTATAATATTTATTTTTTAACAAATTAATATGATATTTCAGGGCTGTTTTACTTATTAAGGAAAAAAAGGATATACAATAGGAAAATAAAATTACAGCACAATTATGACGTACAAAGCAAATGTTATGTTAAAAAAAATCTGTCCCGTGTTTTATGTTGTCCATCAGTAGCAATGGGAAGAAACTTCGTCACCTCCTGAATAAAACTTTCCGAAGGATTGCTCTAAGGATGTCGAATGCTGACAAAATTTGTCTCTATTCCTCTTTCCCTAAGCTGTTCTTTGAACCGGTCGTTTCCAAAATACGTTGCATTGTCCAATAAAATCATTCTTGGCGTTCCTACATCAGCTATGAATTCGTCGATTTTTTTCATTATTTCTTTCGCTTTTGTCGGGTGACAGCTATACAATTTTACATATTTTGAAAAGACGTCTACCATTACCAGGACATGTTTATTTCGTTGAGTTGTTATGATTAAATCACTCAACATATCGATTGCTACAATGCCCAATTTAATTCTAGATACGATGTTCTTTGCGATATTTTCATTTTTATAATTTTTACTTTTATTATACCTTTGACATGTACTGCACTTTTGTGTCATCTTGTTAGCTCTGCCGTAATCTTGTCGACAGATATAATTTTCTCGAAAAACTAACCACACTTTCCGGGCTCCTATATGTCTGTTACTAATATGATTAATAAATCATCGATATAGTGGACGATAAAATGTTCATATCGATTGAGAATGGTGTGTAGAGCTCTCACCAGTGCTGCACATACACTTTGCAAACCAAAAGGAACTACCTTGAATCGATATATTATCCCATCAATTGAAAAAGCGGTATAATTTCGGCATTTTTCTGCTAACGGAATCAACCAAAAACTATGTTTTAAATCAATTTTGGAAAAAATATGTGACTCAGTTATTCTTCCAAAAATAGCCTCAATGTTTAACGGTGACTCATATTGGGATACTATGTCTCGCATCTAAACATAGCCTCAATTCTCCGCTGCTTTTCTTAACTGTTACTATTGGATTGATATAGGATGAATCACATCTTTCAACATTTTCTCAATTTCTCTTTTCACGTCTTGCCGATATTTATATGGATTAGGGTATGACTTTGACCTAAAATTTTCCAAATTTTTTACCTCAAATGAATGTTCGTACTTTCTGGCAACTCTGTTTTCTTCGTTTATTAAATTTTCATAGTTTTTTAAAATTAAACGCATCTCATTTTCCTGTCGTTCTCCGCAAATTAGTTCTCCAATTCTACCACTTCATCCTCGATTTTCATTGTTTTATTTTGAAAATCAATCACTATATGGTTTTACGATAATTCTTCTACACCTACTATCATATCATGTGACATATTCGGCATTATCACACATTGTAGTGAAAAAAATTTCTTTCCCAATCGTACCCTAATCCGTATACCTTCATTTATCGTTGCCAAAGTTCGTTTATTTGCGCCCACTAAATTCACCCTAGGTATTTTGTAAATTAAATTTGTCAAACCAACTTCTTCTATCAATTTTCTATTTACGAGAGAGATTTTAGAACCTGAGTCTATCAAAATTTTTATGGGTGTTTCATTTATAAACCCATTTACAAATTTTAAATTTGATCCATTTTCTTTGTCCTTATGTCCTGCCAGTTTTATAAATTCTTTTGGGTGACAAAAAATTCCAGTTTGTTTTTTCGTTCTTAGTGCGCGCCTTCGTGAAAATCCTCCTGTTGTCTTTCTGTATTTCTTCTGTCATCGCATTGTCTCTCTTCCCCGTATTCTTCTAGTTGTGTGTTATTTACCTCTCTTCTCACTTCCCCTGGCCTTTCTGAGTTGTATCTGTTGTTTCGATATCCTTGTTCATTTGTTCTCCTGTAGTCGATATCTTCTTTATGGTTGTGTAAGTATTTCTGTTCCGATTTTCCCTGTATCTGTCTCTGTTTCCTTGTTGATTTCTTGATTCGTAATTCTCTCTCCTGTTTTCTATTCTCGTATTCTTTTCTCGGGATAAATTCTCTTTTTTGCCGTTCTTGGCGATAATTTTGCCCACTATCTCTGTAGTTCTGTGTTTCTTGTGGTTTTCTAGATCTTCTGTCTCGTAAACGCGATTCTCTTATTTGTAAAAATTGACAAAGACTATCTATGTCTTTGCAATTTTGCAAAGTGATGTGGTCTTCTAACGTTTCCTCAAAATGTCTGGCAATCAATTCTACTAATTGCTCCGATGAATAATTGTATTCCAAATGTTTGGCGTTGTTGTAGACCTGTAATGCATAGGTTTTTTCTGACATTCCCATCCTTTTATTCTATCTCCCTTTCTCAGTTCTTTGTTGATTTCTAGTTGCTGGATTTTGCCCCAGAAATAATTTAAAAATCTATTTTCAAAGTTTTCCCCATTTATAATTTCATCTTCTTTACTGTCAAACCATAGGCTCGCTTCATCCTTGAGATGGTTTCTGATATTTTTCTTACAAGCTTCGAAATTTTCAATCCTAAGCCATATATTTAAGGTGTTCTGGAAGACTTTTCACGAGAAATTGGAGATTGTTTTATATCAACAGGAAGAGAGGTTTTCTTGATAATGGCTTTTTATAGCTTTCTCTAGATAGGTTGTTGGATTATTAGGAATTGTTCTGTAGTCTGAAGTAATATTGAGATTTAAGAGTTTATTAATAAAAGAAGAAGTATTTCGGATGATGCTGGTATTGCCTTTATCGGTGGGAAGAATGACTAGTTTTTGAGTTGACTAAAGTTACTTTAGGGCTTTTTTCTTGGATTGGCAAATGTTCGTAGTTGGAGGCTTTGAGTTTCTTAGCGATATCTTAGTCTTTAGTTATTTCAGCAACTTTAAAAGGTAAATTGGAGATAGCTTTATAAAGTTTGACAGGTGATTGTTTCGATTGGAATATGATGACAGAATAATTGAAACCATTTGCTAAAGCTTGAGTGGCAATGGTCGAAATAGGAGTATCAGAAAAGTTATGAATCACTGTAGTGGGTTTCATCGTTGTGATTTTTGGAATTTGTTGGGCAATTATATGCGCTAATTTGTGCTTCTGAGTTTTAGTCTTAGATTCAAAAGTGTTTAGGGCTGTCTGTGTGTTGATACGGTTAAAACTGTCCCATTTATATAAGATGTAAATTGAAAGAATGAAAAGATGGCCACATATTAAAAATACTGATATTTGTGACATCTAGTTTTCGTCTAGTGGAATAAATCAAAGAGGCAAAACTGGTCTTTCTAAGAATTTGAGAGATAGAAACGGCAGTATGGTGATTGAGTTTAAAAATTTGGAAATGACTTTGTGGCCTTGGTAGGCTTTAAGAAATGTTAAATCGCAAAGAAGACGATTCTTACGTAGCAGCAGTTGACTATATGAATTAGTGAGCTGGTAAAATTCCTCCCCGTAGAGGCGAATAAAATTTTGATAATTTCATAATTTTTTCTTAGTACCAGTAATTTATTGGTTAGTGATCAGTGTAGTAGTGTCTGGGGGCTCGGGAGACTGAGACCTCGTAAGCCTTGAAGAAGACATCAAAGAGGATGTCGAAAGTTGGGCGCAATAATAATCGACGCAGTTCAACCTAAGAGACTGTTGAGTTTAATAGTAATTCCTGTAATAATATTAATCTTAGCTCTACATTTCTCGTTCTTTAATCAACTCATTTATGTTGATGACTTTATTGTAAGATAGTTCATTCGATTACATGAAATCAACTTTATCTTGAGAATACCCGTCACAAAAACCATAGTATGCGATACTTCTCTAAAAAGATGCAATGACGACAGTAAAATTCTCCTGTTAGTGATTGTCGATTATCACAAAGCATTCGACAGTATCGAGAAATGGGCTTTCTTAACAGCATTGGACGACGCCAGAGTAGATTCAAGATATGCTGCCCTCCTTAAGAATATATACGATGATGCTACTTTTCACGTAAAAATAGATGATGATCTGGAAACTATGAAAATAGACCTTGGCAAAGGCGTGAGACAGGGTGACACCATCTCACCCAAGTTATTTACTTTGGCATTAGAAAATGTCTTCAAAAAACTAAATTGGGTCGAAAAGGGATTAAAAATAGATGGAGTATATCTTAACCATTTGCGTTTCGCAGACGACATAGTACAAATAAGCACAGATATCCATGAACTAAAATCAATGCTACAAGATTTAAATCACAAATCGAATCAAATAGGATTAAAAATGAATCTCGACCAAACAAAGATATTAAGCAACAGCCTAGAAAACACCACGATAGATAACATCAATGTAGAAAAGGTAGAACAATATATATATATATATATATATATATATATATATATATATCTAGGACATGCAATTAAAAACGAAAAGGAAAATCAAACCCTAGAAATTAAAAGAAGGACACAATTATCATGGGCTGCTTTTGGGAAGTTGAGCTTCATTTTAAAAGACAGAAAAATCCCAATACACTTAAAACGAAAAACCTATGACACTTGTATACTACCAGTTGCAACTTATGGATTGGAAACTATGGCAATAACAAGAAAAATGGCAGAACAATTAAGAGTAACTCAACGGGCCATGGAGAGGGCCATGTTAAATATATGCCTCAGAGACAAAATTCCTAACACCGAAATACGTCGAAGAAATAAAGTAACCGACATCATGGAAAAAATAGCGACATTGAGATGGCAATGGGTAGCACATGTAGCAAGACAAGACACCAACAGATGGTCTCATAAAGTGACATTCTGGAGACCTCGAGAAACAAAAAGAAGCGTGGGAAGACCCAAAAAGAGATGGATAGACGATATAACAGCTGTAGCTGGAAAGCAATGGATGAGAATTGCAAAAGATAGGGAAGCGTGGAAACAATTGGAGGAGGCCTATGTCCAACAATGGATGAATGAAGGCTGAAGAAGAAGAAGTAATTTCATAGTAAATCATAAGGAAAACCAGGAAGAAAATCACATAATACTATCCCGACATGGTAAGTAATTGGTCTTACATTTAGTTTACTCTCAATAAACACCAAACTCTGATTTTATATGTATGTTATTTAAAAATATAAATAATGTATCCTCAATATATTATTGACTTACTAATATTGGTAATGATAATAACTTACTTCACGCTCCACCTTTCTGTTTCACTAAAAGAAAAATGTTAACTTCGCTTTAGAGCCAAAGTTTATTTTCCCTCCATAACAAAATTTAATTTCTTACGAGAATAATCAACAAACAGACTTTTTGAGAAATATGCCTCAAGGAAATAATTCCCTAATAAATGGCACAGACTGAACAAATACAAAAATCCTCAAAACAAAATTATTCTTCTCCTATGAGTGGTGTCCAAACCATCTCAACCAGAAATCGAACTATGGCAGTCAACACTTACAGAAGCCATAATTTTAATATCAGTTCTAATTATAACAAACACCCGCAAACACGTTCCAATTATAATACATGCCCACATAGTACATTTGAGATAAGATTTTGAAATTGTATTAGGAAGCACCAATGTACAAAAATTGCGTCCAATATTAAGTTATAATATGTAAACTTCTACGTTTAATTATCACAAGATCGTAGTACACTTTGAAACTGTATACAGAAAAATTTCCATCGACACTCCAGACAGTGATATCTTCACACTTAATACATACAACAGAAAGTGGCATAATTCATAACGTCGAGTTGCCTTATCCTAGGAAATTCCATAAAAAAATAAAAGTACACAAACTTAGTACTTACGAAGTATTAAATGGCCTCATTGAGTTTATTGAATTATATATATGCACATTTCATTTAAACGATGAAAAGAAAGAAACAATTATTTACCTTTGTAAAAAATATAAGGACATTTTCTACAACGAAGGAAATTTATTACCATTTATGTCAGCTGCAAAATACAAAATCAAAACTCGTGACGAAAATTCTATTTATTTTAAGAGATTTAGACATCCCAAATGGATGCAAGAAGGAATTAGCAAATAACTAAAAAAAATATTAGATAATAAAACTATTGGGCTCTCAACCTATCCTTATTCTGTCCCAGTTTAAAAAGTACCAAAAAAGACGATGCTTCTGGCAAGAAAAAGTTTAGAATGGTCATAGATAAAGCCGATCCTAGAGGAATGCAGATCGTGCACCGCACGTAGGCGACCGAAACAAAGAGCGGCCGTAGGCCGCATCTACTTTTAACAATAAATCAATTAAAGATTAAATATTTACGTATTTCTTAAAATAAAACTACCTTATCATAAGTTTATAAAATATGTCATTAAAAAATTAAAATACTAAAGTCCTATTTTTTTGATAGCATAGTTTAAGGAATAAAAGTGAAGTGCAAAATGTGTCAGCCCATTATTGTCTACTCTTTGCACACATTGACACGTTCCTCGTTTAATAGCAAAATTCGTGGCAGAGGCCACAATGGAGTATCGAAGAAGTGACGTCACAATAAGTGGGAGTTTTAAAAACTTTTCCAAACAAATCTGTTTTACGTGTATTTCTCCCATAAAAAGTTGGAAATGTTGATTTTTTTAATACTTGAAGAAATAAAAAGGGCTTTTGGTTCTGAACATTCATTCTGCGCTTCATGGTTTTATTTGTTTTCGTGAATTTGTGAGGTATGAATATCAAAGTATTAAGATATTTACTGCCAATGTTCATATTTTAAGGTTATATTATGTTTGATTAAAACTTTAATTATTTTTCCTTTATTTCAAGGTATTTTGTTGTTATTTTTATTTTAAAATTAATAAATAAATCATTGGTTTATTTACGAAGTTAAAACATAATTTAAATTAATGTTTTGTTCTATTTTAGGTGTCGGTAATTTTCTCCCATAAAAAGACTAAAGATCTTTGTTTTGTAGGTAATAGGGACTGTAGTTTAAAAGTGAATAAGGACAATTATTTTATTATTACATCCATCTAATTAATAAAATGGCGATGTGCTTTGCTCCAAGCTGTAAACATTAGAGTGAACATAAAATATGAGAGTTTTTCGTATTCCCTTCTAAAATTTCAGAGAGGCAGAAGTGGATAAATCTCATGGGGTAAAAGTAGTTATTAGTTTGTTTTAATATTGCTTATATTTTAAATATTCTGTGATTGTCTTTTTAAATTTATACTATGTATCTGTCATGATTTGTAAATATAATTTAAAATGTAATTGTGCTATTTGTATGTTAGGCTAAAATAATAACTTTATTTTGGTTTGTTTTCGGGGGCAAGATAGAGAACCATCCAAGTACTCGTTAGTTTGTAGTTGTGATTTTGTGGACCAAGATAGGAAAAATTGACCTACAATTTTTTAGCATAATATAAAGAGAAAGTTTCTGTACTCCACTCTAGAAAATCGGTAAGCATATAATCGGATGTAAATAGATATATTAATATAAGAGGAATACTTTTTTTAGCAAACGACAGGCTCAGCAAATAAATTCCTCCTTAGATGAAGGTTCAACTTCATCTTTAGTTAATATTTTTAATAAAGCAGCTGGACCATCAACAAATGGTCCTAAACAAGGTCCATCCACAACAATGCACACAGAAAAAGTGGCTGGATCTCTACCAGAAATACGTAAAGGATCTGTAGGGGCTTAAAATTACTTTCTTAAAGAAGAAATAAATCAAGTAACTGAAAAATTAAAAAATCTTTTTTATGTCGATTTACCAGTCCATTTATTAGTCCAGTGGGACTGCCGGTAAAAGTTATACTTCTACAAGGACATGGTGAAAGCAACTGATTGAATCGGTTGCTTTCATCATGTCCTCGTAGACACATCGTCTCAGCAACTTCACGTGGAGTCATACGTCGCCATGTTACTAAATCCACTGGTAACTTTAACATCTTAGAATTTATCACAATATAATGTAATCTAAATTTAAACAATAAATTTTAACGGGTTTTTACCCACATATTTAGTGGCTCAATACATGTATACCTACCTAGTGCACTGATGATGGAACATGGATTCCGAAAACGTTTTGTGATATAGCCCCATTGGGTATTTAAAATTATATACCTTTTATGAAGGATTTTTAATAAAAATTTTTGTTATATATGGTATACAGCCAAACTACAGGAACTTTGATTCCTTGTGGATTTCATAATACTTGTTTTTAATATTAATCTTTTTAAAACAAATACTTTAGGTTTAAGCATTTTATTTAGATCTTAACGTAGAAAAGTTAAACGCGAGTTAGTTCCTGCTACATGTAATTTAATTAAAGTAGTATTCCGACAACAAAAGGGTGTTAGTAGCGATGTCAACGGAGGGTAATTAACCGACTTTATTTTGGTTTGTTATCCTCGGGGAACACTCTTTTGGCATTCACTAACAAACTCATTACGTAATCATGTTTCTCCCGCTCTAGATCTTATAGCGATTTTTATCTTTAAATGAGACAGGGCGTGCTTGTGTATAAGAAACTATAACCAACTTTGTCTCTATAGAAATTTAAAAGATAAAGTTAGTTTGTCATGAAGTTAGGAAGTCTATTTTTTAAATTATTATGGATAATAGGAACCCTTCAAAATAAAAATGTGTACTCATACTTGGTGGTAAAATAATTTGAAAGAAAAATAAGTTCTACTATACAAATGTAGCTTCTTTATTCAATTTATTTTACATACTGGATCTGCAAGAAAATTTAGCCGCAATCTGGTTTCTGTACAACTAATAAAAGTTTTATAATTAAGTTATTTTATATGGTCGCCTGAGTGCATATTCAGAGGAGCTTCTTGACGAATATCAAAGTGGTTTCAGGCCTGGTCGATCAACAACAGACCAGATCTTTGTGCTAAGGCAAATACTGGAAAAAACCAATGAATTCAATATCGACACATACCATCTTTTCGTAAATTTTAAATCGGCCTATGACAGTATTCTAAAAAATAAATTGTATGACGCGATGGATGAATTCCACATAACCGATAAACTGATAAAATTGGTTAAGGCTATAATGCGTAAAGTTGTTTGCAAAGTCGAAATACAGGGTGAACAATCACAGGCATTTAAAATGCATGTTGGGCTGCGACAGGAAAATGCACTGGCTTATCTCCTTTTCAACATAGCTTTGGAAAAGGCGGTCAGGGATGCCCAAATAGACAACAGAGAAAACATTTTTAATAAACCATCCCAAATTTTGGCATATGCAGATGATGTTGACCTAGTTGCCCGCACAACACGCAAGCTAGAAGAAATGTATACCACCTTGTCAAACGCCTCAAATAATATGGGCCTGCAAGTAAATGAGGAGAAAACTAAGATAACGGCATTAACGCCCAACAATAGAGCTAGTAACATCGGCCACCAATTCACGGTTGATAACTCAACCTTTAAAGTGGTGGACAAATTTACATACTTAGGCTCCCTGATCACCAAAGAGAACGTCATGACGGAAGAAATTAACGAATAATCCTAGCAAACAACTGCTATTTTGGACTGAGTAGACATATGAGAAGCAGAAACTTAAGCCAAAAAAACAAAAATAACTATATAAGTACTAAACCATTATACAATCCGTGTTGACATATGGGTCGGAGACATGGACCATTTCCAAGGCAGATGAAAATCTCCTGCTTATATTTGAAAGAAGGATTCTGAGAAGAATATTCGGTGGCATCTGTAAAAATGGTGTCTGGAGAAGGAGGTACAATTACGAGATGTATCACAGATATAAACATATATTTGGTGGTAAAGACGTAGTATCCTTTATAAAAATAGAAAGACTAAGATGAGCAGGACATCTGGCAAGATCACAGCAGAACAACCCCCCTAGAAGAATCCTTATGTCACAACCTGTGAGAAGTAGAAGTAGGGGTAGGTTAAAACTCAGATGGAGGGATGGTGTAGATGAGGAGGGTAGACAAATAGGCGCAGAAAACTGGCAACAGTAAGCAATGGATAGAACTGACTGGCGTAATAGACTTGGAAAGGTCGAGGCTCTTTTATAGGGCTGTAGCATCAATAATGATGAATTAAGTTATTGTGAAATGATGAGTAAGATAATTTTTTTGTTATTTTATTATTTTATTTTTGTATATACAGCAAAGCACATATCAAACTAAATGAAATGAATCGGTCTTATTTTTATATTGTTATATAATATATATATATATATATATATATATATATATATATATATATATATATATATATATATATATATATATAATATATATATATATATAATATATATATATATATATATATATATATATATATATATATATATATATATATATATTGTTTTAATAAAACTGTTTCAAAGTAGTAAATTACAAATTTGATTTAATATTACCCACCACACTCCACGAGAACACTTCGAAGGTTAATTCAGAAGAGGCTTATTCAACAGGTATATTGTTATATACAATTATTAGCAACAGAAAGTATATTAGCAACTCACCAGCGTACCTGAATTAACAATGACATTTGATAAAGCTCCAACTAACAGAGCGGTAATTTCAAAATACGTTAACATACCGGGGTGTTGCCAAAGTTAGTGTAGGTTAACATCAATGAAGTAGACAAGGTTTCCTAATACCTTTATCGTTGGTTATATATGGTTATATGGAAATATATAGGATATGGAAATCATTCTTTAAACGACGAATTTAAAATTCTCCACATTCAAAATAAAGGCCTTAACCTATCTTTGTTAGAATCTATGGAAATGAACAAATTAAAAGACACAGATATAATTCTGAATGGCCAGCTTGAGACAAACAGTTCTCCCCTCCTCAACCTATTTCATTAGAGACTATAAAGTGTAAACCCATGCCAAAAACAGATCACTTAAGAAAGGCAATCAGCCGAAACAGCTGTAGTGATAAGAATTTAAAATAAATTCTATGGAAGTTTTGAAAACAAAGTTTTCAGTGTTTTATTGTTACATAAAATAAATTTCCATCAAGTAACGGTCGAATCCATCAATCAAGTTTATATCTTCTTTTCTAGCCATTCATTACTGGCCCTGAAATTAGCCACTTCCAATGATTTACGGTATATTTCGGCTTTTTATTGTAACAGTGGTCCACTAACACTGACATTTTGGCACTGGCACCGCTCAAATTATTTTGCATTTTTTTGCATGATTTCCGATTCATTTGTAATCATTGTTGACAGAGACTTATTGGTACCCCAAAATTTTCAGAAACATATTTTTTATTTTACCTTGTGTTCATAGCTTCGAACACTTTTAACTTTTAAGCGAGACCCAAAGCTTTCATATATTTCATAATCATATTTTCTACACTTTGTAACATTTACATTATACAACTAAGAAATATATTCGCAGTATTATGGTATTAGGTATTTTCTCGTTCCTATAGTTTCGTTGTTGTCTCAATGTAATTTTCATTGATGCCTGCAACTATAGACCTATTGCCTTGTTACCAGCACTATCAAAAATTATTGAAAGGCTTATAAAAGTTCGACTTATGCCCTTTCTCCTTAAACATAATATTTTATCGCAAAATCAGTTCGGCTTTTTGTCTAATAAATGTACTAGTGATGCCATGTTTTCTATGTTACGTAAGGTATATCTATCACTAAATAGTAACCTCTGTGTATCTTTGAATTGGTTCAAAACTTACTTGGTAGGTAGAAAACAATTGGTTAGAATAAAAGACACTGACTCTAGTTTTAAAGATACTGAGTATGGAGTACCGCAAGGTTCAGTATTAGGTCCCATTATTTTTTTACTTTTCATTAATGACATTACTTACTTGAAAATTAAAGGGAAAATGTTTCTATTTGCTGATGATACCAGTATTATTTGGAGCAGCTCTAATATTTCAACGCTTCATTCAATTATAACTGCTGATTTGCTTATAATCAAGGCTTGGTCAGACTCCAACTTACTTAGCTTTAACGTGGATAAGACAGTAGCATTATCTTATAAAGAAGTCATTCAACCCTTGCTTTTGAGAGCCAAATCAGTATAGTTAATTCCGTGAAATTTCTAGGTATTCTTATCGACAGCGATCTTAAATGATCCTTGCATACTGACTCCTTAAGGAAGAAACTAGCCTCAGCTTGCTTTGCAATAAGATCTGTTTCGAAGGAACTAAATTTATCTTCTGCCAAAATGGCATATTTCTCATTGTTCGAGTCCCATCTTCGATATGGGCTTCCATTTTGGGGTTCTAGCACAGCGACCCAATTTGATACTATTTTTAAGTTGCAAAAAAGAGCAATTCGTTATCTATTTGGTCTCAAACAAACAACTCATTGCAACACCTACTTCAAAAATCACGGAATTTTGACGCTTTTCTCTTCATTTATTTTGGAAACGGTTTGTTTGATTCGCAAGCATCTAAACTTTTTTCCCGATAGACCTGATCATGGCTACTCCATTAGAAATTCGGATTGTAACGTTTATTTACCAATCCCGTCCAGCTAGTAAAGAATTATATTCTATATACCTAGTGCAAAAAAACTTTATAAACCTTCCAAGAGAAGATGACAAAAATCTATCTCTCTGAAGGACCATATTATTCAGTTGCCGAGTTTCTTAATGTATAACAAAGAAACAAAATTAGTATTGTTTATAATTACATTTGGGTGTCTCAAGCTGTGGCTACAATTTGTCTCATTTGTTGTTGTCTGTACAAATTATGTAAGTTATACAATAATTTTACTAATTTAAAATTTTGTTGTTCTGTTTTTTTATTATATTTGTTTTATAGTTTTTATACTTTTTGTACTTTTTGACTGACTTTTGACTCCTATCCGTTAAAGTGGCTTTTTTGCTCACAGTTTTATTGTTGAATCTGTTTTTAAATTTTCTATATTTTTTACAATGAATTTCAATCCATTTCTTGTTTATTTATAAAACTAAACTTACTCAGGAGTACACTAACAGTTTCTTGCTAGAACAGAGTTTAGTTTAGTTTAATACTTAAGGTTTGAAATACTAAAAGTGTAATCGGTAATACTAACCAGTTGGTATAGTTTAACGATTAGTATAATTATTATCTTGTGTTGAACTTTTTATTAATTAAACTGATTTAGTAACAGTTACAACATCAAAAATGTTACATTTAAAAAATATATTCTGATTAAGAAAATTTATAAAATAAAACCAATATTTGGATTAGAAGATGTAACAGGTACCAGTTAAACGAATTCGAGAGTAACATTCCGTAATAAGCTTATTCTTAATTGAAATGCAAATGTTGATAATCCTTTCAAGAGAATCCTCGGGTCTCATGGCTTGATATATAGATGTACATTACCGAACTCAAAAGGATATAGCCCGAGATTTATATCTGCAAACAACATTTGTAATTAAATTGTAACATTCCGCCGTTGTATAACCAACTTAAGATGTACTCTATTATTAAAATAATAACTTCATAGTCAAAAGAGTAGGCAATAAACAGATGTTTATAATCTTTTGTGTTATATATCCAAAATTTATCATCTTATCTTAATTTGTTATCTTATCAGTAATTAACGAAATCTATAAATCGTAAACATATTTGGAGGACCTGTTTGGTTTTTCACTAAACTTTTAAACCTAGTTCGTTCTTATCTCAGATTTATTTCCTGAAACATTTCTACTTTTTTACGTATAGTAACATAAAGCTAAGGAATCATAAACTATTTTGAGCCAAAACCTCAAAATAATAATTATGAATAATTAAACAATTACCAGATCTTAGCTTTTGAGCAATGAATCATTTTGCGTAACTGATCTACGACACTATTTAATCGAAAAAAAATTATTGATCATATTGTTTTTATTATTATTTAGATTATTTTGTCTCTCAACTACAAGGTTATTGAAACTGGGTCAATTTTGTAACTATACATTTTGGATTACATTATAATTTACAATAAAAAGAAAGTAAAAAAAAGAAAATATTAAATTGTGTAATCCACATTCGTTTCTCAACGCACATCTAATATATTTTAGATTTAATAGTAAGATCTTGTCTAGAGTATTTTTTTTGTTCTTGCTTGTACTTGACACACTGTGTAAGAATATGTTAAACAGTTAATGATTTACTACACTTTTCAGAAATAGGTCATTTTTTAAAAGTCATCAGGTGTCCATGTGTCAGCCGTGTATGACCAATTGTTAACCTGTGAACGACTAATTGGTCCCTTTCACTTTAGTCAGGTATCTGACTAGGTTTCAATGGTAGGTTGTATTTTGTGTGGTTTCGAGGTATAATTTTTCCATTGGTTTTGCAATTACTTTTTGATTTGGTACATGAAAAGTGGTTTTAAAACTGATGCTAGTTAAACTGATTTAATGGCTGATTTTGTTGTAATTGCTTCTTTCGCAACACTATAAGCAGTCTCGTTACCTAAGATGCCAACGTGTGAAGAAATCCAGATTAATGTTATGTTCCAGAAGTGAGCTAGTTTGTTGCTTCATCTATGGCATGAACTAATAAATGTTGGGAATATATATTTTTAATTGAGTCAATGAAGGATATCGATTATGTACATATTGTACTTCGCTACTTTCTGGGCTACCATCCGTATATGCTCCCCCCATTCGCCATATTGGTGTAGCGTTACTCTCAGATATTTAACGCATTTCTTTGATATTAGCTGTGCCCCTACACATTGCAGTTCCAACCCTTTCTTTTTCGTTTGGCTTACCCGAAATAAGAGATCTAGCTCGTTCCGCGCTACTATCTGCACAGCGAGATCATCTGCAAAGGCGAAGGGGGTTATATCTTCTCCATATTCGCAGTTCATTATCCCTACATATGCCAAATTCTATATCGTCGTACCCAAGACTGATCCCTGTGGGACTCCAGACCTCACGTCAACGAGCGTGCACTTTTCAACCATGATCCTTCTCTAGCAAAGATAATCCGCCATCAAATTCATCAGATAGTTAGGAAACTCTATCTTCTCCAATGCCCGCATTAACTCTTTTCACTACAGAGTGTTGAATGTATTTTTAACATCGAAAAGCAGCAGAGCCCAGCGCTGTTCATCCCCAATGTTGTGCATGCCTTAATTGCATTCAAAATTGTGTCAATTGTGCTTTGCAGAATCCGAATTGTCTCGAGAATAGGCCTCCTGATCCCTGAATAGCGTCGTTGATCCATCCTCATACCATCCTCTCGTACAACTTACCGATGCACGGGAGGAGGCCTATGCGACACCTATCCCCAGTTTTTTGAAGTAGTACCAACCTTGATGTCCTCCAAGTCTCAGAAAATGTCAGTTCTTCAAGAAATGCATTCATGTACCTCAAAAGACACCGAGTACTTCCGATTATTAATATATTATTAATAATCAATATTATATTAATAATAAAATATTATTCTAGATTAACCTATATACAAAGTAACAAAGATGAGTATTCATCGAAAAACTTACAATATCTAGTTTACATTTATATAAACATACATAATCCAAAAACTTGTACTGTAGTGTTCGTTTAGTCTCTAAAAAAAGAATTATATATAATGCGGATCCTCTGTTATAGATTCGTCGTTGATCTGACTGATCAATTTCTTACATAGTTTATTAGATTATCAGTTAGATTCATAAGTTGATACTTCGATTAAAGTGAGAATAAATCTATGTCAGATACGCGACCTTATTCCCGTGAGCCCTGACTTTCCTCTGAATTATAGTTGGAAGATATCAAATACTACTTAAGACCTACTGTTCTCGCTGACACCGCCGTATATTACCTTAATTCCGCTACCCGAAGCTTGTAAAAAATTTTAACTTTACAGGTTCGGTTTTGTAGTAACGAGAAAAGTCTCGTTGAAATGCGCTATAAATACCGGTTAAATCCCCTGCACAGTGATCGGATTAGACGGCGATAAAATGTATGATTTTTCAAACATGTAACATACAAGATTGAGACAAAAGAATAAAACTTTGCAAAACTACTTAAGCGATGAATATATATAGTCTGACGATCACAAAAGCAAAACAAAAGAGTAATGGCATTAAGCAATATAGAGCATTTACACAGATTTACAGTAGAGTTTAAAACATTAAAGGGTGCCAAAAATATGTCAATCCTTAATAGTTATTTAACCAACAAGTGTATTAATAAGGGCGATTAACAATTGAGATATATTAACTCGCGAGCGAAGCGAGTTTCGAAACTAATTCGAAAACTATTTCGAAAATAAAGCGAAAATCGCCATTTTAATTCACGAGTTCGTTACAAAACTTTTCCGTCGACCGTACTTTTCAGAAATAAAAATATCTTAGTTTAAATTTTTATTTACTTAACGATAAATAATGACATACAATGACAGACAGTACTTACAGCCGCTACTTCATTTTAAATAATTTTTTAGTGGGAATATAAATAGGTATGTTTGGTTGCCTACACCACAGGTAACTGCCAATCACAGAGCGTTAAATGTGGGTTAATTAATTTATACCAGCAATGTATGTTGTATTGCCTATAATGAAATCGTTCATTAATAGAAAATCATTCATTAATAGGGGTTATTAATCAATGATTTTGAGGGTGTTAAAATTAATCATCGACGGTCGACGGAAAAATAATTAACATATTTAACAGGAAAGATTATAGGAAACAGTAACCAGTGCAGATGTAAATTTATTGGGTCAAAACTAATTAAAATTATTATAGAACAAATAAGTGCAGATAAGTAAGGTTTTATTATATCCTAAACCAAAAAAATAACAACGTTAAACTACAGACAATTACACAAAATGAGAAAAATTGTAAAAATAAAGAACAAAAAACGAACATAACGAAGTCATATAAATGAAATATAGTAGTATAAGTCTGTTTTGTTTTTAAAAGTGTTTACCGACTTTAAAGATACGGTGTCCCGATATAATATTCCAGAAAATAAATATTCTGTTTGGCAAAAAGCTTACTCTGGTCCTTACTATCGTCTGTTTATCCTTTAACTTGTAATATTGGGGTGTTATCTTTCGTCTTGGTTTAACTTTTGACTAAATACCACCCACAATAAGATGTCAGTCTTATGTCAGCGAAATATTGGACCCATAAAATACACTGTATGTTTTACGCTGGAGTCACGTTGCCAGCACTTAAACAAAGTTTGTCAAAACGCGGGAGCGTTTATACACTTGTAGCTAAACATTAAATATTTTCGAGTGTATACGTATACATACCCATACTACCAGATTAATTTTAAGTCACTATCAATTATCATCTCCCTTCATAAAATATGGTGGTAATGCGTTATTTTTGCCGACTATAGTACAATGCATTCCTCAATATTATGAGGAAGTAACCACTATCAGGACCACTTGAATATTAACCCTTAACTACAGAGATCCGGTATTTCTTACCGGTGGGAGCCCAAAACGCGGATTTCGTGGTAACCCCAATACTTACAATTTCAAGACATGAGTCTCAGTTTCTACCTCTCGGGCAGTTTGTATAACAGTGCTAATCAAAGTTGTCGGCGTGTATTATGAATATTTTCTTTCGTAGCTCACATCAAAAATCTTAACCGGTTAAGTTTACCGGAGGTCTGTTTTTAAGTAAGTATTTTTAATTAGACCTTATATGAGTAAAATGTGAACTCTTTATAATATTTTTTATGTTTTTAGCAAAAGAGTAAAGAAATGGACTCTGGAAGTCATCCTGGACCTTCGCAGATGGTTACATTTGGTGATAAAAATTTTGCAAGAATGGAATGAAGAAAATGATTATGTCGCAAGTGATGCGGACTCAGATGCAGGGTATTTCCGAACAGACCATGATACTGAATCACTGAAGAAAGAAAAACCACTCATATTTGCATAATGTGCAAAACTCTGATATGTTTGCAATGCACGGCAAGAGTTTGTGCAGGGAATGTGCCGCTTAATTTTTTTGACAATTTTACCTCTTGCAGATTTTTTCTCATGGATGTATAGATTTTCATAAATGCTATTTTATGTTTTTTTCATGATTCTATATTAGTTTCAATAGACCAAAAGTATTACCAAAATTATCGTTTAATAGATTATTTTTTAAAAATCTTGTATTTTATTATTAAAATCAGTCATTTCACCAGTTCCCCATATCTAGACACTACAGAAAAATACATAATG
The DNA here is from genome assembly GCF_040954645.1 of Diabrotica undecimpunctata. NCBI lineage: Eukaryota > Metazoa > Arthropoda > Insecta > Coleoptera > Chrysomelidae > Diabrotica > Diabrotica undecimpunctata. The sequence goes on along the minus strand of NC_092805.1, from coordinate 61,962,461 downwards.
CATTTTTTTATTAACTTTATATTTGGCTTTATATTTGACTTAATTTTATAATGACCGGTAAAAAATAGCGGAGTTCTGTTTTTACGTTGTAATAATGGAATGTCTGTAGTTAAGTCAATATTGTGTTAAAGAACATGTTGGTTAATATATAGGTAATATTGGTATCAATGAAAATGTTACTTTATAAAAAATGCGAAAGATCGCTGGTGTAGACACAAATAGTGCTACAGTAGGCGATAGTGTATACTAGCGAAAAGGTTTATACTGTTTTCTGTATTTTTAAATTTTAAATACTGTTTTAAAATCAAATAAGGTAATTTTAATATTTATTTATTATTTTAGTTACATTTTTAATTTTATTAAACACGTGGTGAGTTTATAGATGATTCAAATAAACAAAAAAACTATTTAAGTTACTAATATTTAAGAATTACAAAAAAAGCTATTACTATCCTCGTATAACGGACTTCGCGTAACTGGATTCTTTCAACTGCTTATAGCGCCTTATCAAGGCACTTCTGTGGTAGAAGTAGCGCCATGAAATACGCTATTTCATGGCGCTCCTTCCGAATTTCCGTTACGCCGTGTCATGGTGCCACTTTCGTGACGCTCGCCGCAGAATTTTACTGGAGAAAAAGTAATACAACGCCAGTATACAAGTCTCGCTTCAAAAGAGTATTGGTCTCAGTACTAATCCTTATGAGACAGTGGCCTTGACTATTTTATTTAGTGAATAGGCTTCCCGACACAAACTCGGAAGGATCTGACGGATACGAAATTTGAAGTCCAAAGGTTTAATTTTCTGCTGATACCCTAGTAATCCAATCTAGCAGGTAGTCGATGCTTAAGATTACAATCAAATGCTTTAGAGAAGTCTTTCAACCAGACATTTAGAGTACAGACATATAGAGTACAAACATTATACCAAAACGCCACAATGCGTGTAAATCTACATGATACCACCAGAGAAATTCATATCAAGCGAGGTGTGAGACAGGGCGGCACTCTCTCACCTAAATTATTTATAATGATCCTCGAATACGCCTTTAAAATGCTAAAGTGGAAAAATAGAGGAATAAAAATAGATGGAAAAATGCTCAATCATCTGCGTTTTGCCGACGACATAGTACTTATTACCGAAGATCTGGGTGAAGCACAACAAATGGTATAAGAATTAGAAAACGTATCTTTAACAATAGGTCTAAAAATGAACATCAGTAAGACCAAATTTATGACAAATTTAGTTCCCAGCGAACACCTAATCATCCAAAATCAAGTAATAGAATTGACAGAAAAGTACATATATCTTGGTCATGAAATCAGAATAGGCAAGGACAACCAGACCTGCAAACTTCAGCGACGAATAACACTTGCTTGGGCGGTGTATGGTTCACTAAAAGACATCTTTAAGAGCAACATCCCGATAGCTATGAAACGGAAGACATTTGACCAATGCGTTATTCCTATTATGACATACGGAGCAGAAACTCTCAAACTCACAAAAACAACAGCACTAAAAATGCGAGCGACACAAAGGCGCATGAAAAGGTCAATTCTCGGCGTGACAAAAAAAGACAAAATAAGGAATCAAGACTTAAGAAAAAGAACAGGTATCAGTGATGTTGTCGAACGTATAGCCAAGCTGAAATGGAATTGGGCAGGTCACATAGCGAGACTGAAAGACACAAGATGGACCAGAAAACTAATTGACTGGCGCCCAAGAGAAGACAAACGCAGCAGAGGACGACCACCGACACGCTGGATGGACGACATTTGACGAATATCCAAGAAATGGCAACAAGAAGCACAGAACCGTGAAGAGTGGCGAAAAATGGGAGAGACCTATGTCCAGCAGTGGACAGAAGAGGTTGCATGATGATAATGATGATGATCAACCAGACATAGATTGTTTGGAAATAACGGCTAAACTTTGACCAAATCAAGTAAGTTTGTGATCGTTAAGTGACTTTTTATAAAGCCGTGCTATTCGTGTGATAATATATTTCCTTTTTAATGAGAAACTCAGACAAAGATTCAGCAATATTGGATTCCATGACCATGCTGGCTATATGTTCTAGGTTGATTAATTATTGCATAAAAGTTTATGGCTTTTCTGAAAAATATTGAAAAATGCAGATAAGAGAAAAAACATAAACCAAAGTGCAACTAGCCTAGTTTTAATAGATTGGAAAATAGGTACAGCAATAACCAGGCCAAGCATAATTAGATGGACTATAAATCAACTTCAGCCATATAAGTCTCCAGGGATAGATGACACATATAGAATACTTTTTTACATGGGATTAGAGATATTAAAACTACATATATGGAAGCTCCTTAAAGCCAATTAAGCATGGTTTGATCAGAAATATGGGAAAAGAATAAATTCATATACTTGCCTTAGTTAGGTAAAGTATCAGACCTAACACCAAAGTCATATAGATCAATAAGCCTAAGATTTCTTTTCTATTAAAAACTCTGGAAAGATTTCTCTGGATAAGAAACGAAAGGCTTAAAGATTAAGATCCTCTAAAATCGTCAATATGCATACCAACCTTTTAAATCTACAGATTCAGCGATGGATGATTTTAATCGGCTTATATTAAACTCAATAGAGGCAAAAGAGATAGCAATGACCGCTTTTTTAGGTATTGAAAGAGTATTTAATACTATCACCACCTACTCTTTGGGTAAAGTAGGACGAGGCAGATCTGCAGTAATATGAAGATGTATAACGGTATCCTCGGAGAATAGGATCGTAATATGCAATGTGTAACATGCCTGTGTATTACGGGAGCCATAGAAACAAGTCTGCTAAATATTCCAGAACTTTATACCTTTATATAAACGGCAAAGTCACATCACCTGTGATACATAGATTAATACATAGTTACAAACGAATGAACCATGCGCATAGTGCTTACATTAGAAAGCTAATCGAGGAGGTAAAACAGTCGTTATGGGGTAACCCATCGATGCAACAGCTGCGAGATATAGCTATGACAGTAAAGTCAAAATAAATATACCAGGCAGGAAAGGCTATGTAGTACACTAATGGATCAAAAGCATCAGAGGGTGTAGGAGCCGGTATGGTAGAGACAAAGCAAGAGAGCCATTTCCCAGTAAGTATATCTTAGGATGTCACAATTTTTATGGCAGAAATAGCGGCATAATAGCAAGGACAACAGGGTCATAAAGGCAATTAAAAAGCAGATGAAATGAAAAAACAGACAAAAAGGGCTCATTAATTCCATTCACTAAATGGGAACCCTTCTGCGGCGTAGCAGAAGCAGTAACAAGAACGCCTACAAGTAAATGTTTAGCTCACAAATTTCTGGAATGGCCCAGAAAAAGACAGGCTAAACTATTTTTTATAGAACATTTGCCAAAATGTATAGCAGATATAATAAGCAAAGACAACAGTCAAAAGTAGGTGGAAAATGTGCGGTTCTTTCCATTAAATAAGGAAAAGCTACTGGCAGAGAGCTATATAAAAGGTTCTGTCTTGAATCTATTAAAATTTTTAAAAAGAATCAGTCTAGAGAATTTAATCTTGGATAAGAGGACCATAATAGATCTGAAAAGTTCGCGTTGGGATAGGCCAAAAGCCACCTCCTTAAATACATCCATCCATCAAATAGTAATTTCCTACTATGTTCTTATCAAGTTTTCATGCTATATCGAATATGTTTCAGATAATCTACATATGTATTTTGTTTAATTGATGAAAATAATGATTTTAAAACTGTTTATTTGTGGCACGTCTAAATTATATATCATGTTTAAATGGTTTTAATGTGTCCTCTATTTGGTCTGACGGACTAGAAGTAATAAATAAATTTCTAGTCTAAAATAAATCTAGATATGTTGCTTACAAAAAAAATATAGATATAAAATACCACTTTAACCACAATGTAAATATCCAAAAGGGAAATATCAAATCAATATAGGATAGGGTTCAAAACACCTACCTCAATGACAATGCATTTCAGGATGGAAAAATCTAATAACAAAGGTTTTACCAAAAAAATAATTACCCATTGCCATTTATAAACAAGCAATTTCACAAGATTAAAGACAAGAAACAAAAAAACACCAAAAGCAATCCAGAAGCGCTAACAAGAAGGGATTTAAAGATGAAAACAATACCATATATAAAGGGCTTATCTACAAAATTAAAAAAGTCAGGACATCAAAACAACAATCAAAACAACCAATAAACTTAGATCTATTCTGTCCAAAACCTTCCTGCATCTATAAAATTATACCTTGTGAATGCAACAATGTCTATGTGGGAGAAACCTAAAGACCATAAACGTCAGGATAAACAAGTATGAAACAGACATCAAAAACAGAACTTCGAGGTATCACAGATATAAAAACATGCCTGGAATAATAAACACGGAGTACAATGGAAAGATGCATCAATAATTATGACATCATAAACAGACATAAAAGAGCGAAAAATCAAATAAGCATCTCTCATCCTACTTAATGAAGAAAAATGTGTAGCAAGCCTATCAGCAGAATGTGACAGAATCTGGTTCCCAATACCATTGTTTAAATAGGACTAGTTAGCCAACGCAATGTATAAATTTGTTTGATTCTAATTGAGACAGTCACTAGATGTCACCACTCTTTCTGTCTCAATAGATTTTAATATACCATTGTTTGTTTGATATACATTATACTAGATGGTGCTATGTGAAAAAGTTAAGGACTAAACTAAACGTCCATTTTTGATCCACTAAATTAAATTCACCAGCGTTGCAATATTCCACTGACATAGTAGCAACAGGTTTACTTACAAATGTTACAAAAAACAGACCTTGAATCACTTAAGATATTCATTTAAAATAGAGTTATTACTATCAACTAGTAAATATCGTGTCAGCTAAAATTGTACATAAACGTACTGTGGCTTCTAAATCTTCCTATATCTAAATAAGTTTAAAGAATTTAAATATTTTATTTTATTTGGAAGTGTATTACAAAAATTTGGCCCGAGGTAAGTAAAACATTTTAATTATATGTGTTTAAAACATAAAAAAACATTGTATGAGAAAACAAATTAGGTATTTAGAAATAAATTTTACCGGATACTACATACATTCGATAATATTTGAAAAAAGTGATTTTAAATTAAAATAATGTTACTTCCATAATAAATAAATGGTTTTTTACAGATGGCCGGAAATATTTGTTGTTATTACAAATGTGGTTTATCACCATACAATATTCATGGATTAAGAATGTTCAGATTTCCGACAAAAATCCTTCGGCTTGTCAAAGATGGATATTACACTCTGGTAAGTAAATAGAAACTTTTTTTATATTCTTTTATTTTACACCGTTTCCGTTACGTAATTAACTTGAAAAAATGTTAAATTTTTTTTTTCATTGATTATTTTTTATTATCGCCAGGGTGCACGCGTCATATTCGAGATGCATTAATTTGAATTTTACGTTTTCGTTGGTATTATAATTATGATATAATAAACTTCGGAAAAACAAATTAGTGAATAAATATCAAGTTAATAAACATAAACAAAGTATTAGATATTTAAATATGTATTTCTTTAGCTATTTTTAGTTATTGTATTGAAAAGTAGAAATAAGTTCATCTTTATCGGAGAACTAATTTATACAAAGGTCCATCTGGGAAAAAATTATTGGTTTCACGTAAAAATTTTATACAGATATTTGAAGGTTCTAAAAGATATATGAGGGTTAGTTAATAATAAATCTGTGAAGACATACAGGTGATTTTGGCTATAAATGTTTTTTATCCAGTTAGAGAAAAATAGTTAAAATAAAAATTGTAGATTCAAAAAGTTCTTCCATTTGTGAGTTTCTAAATAAAAATATATAAAGAATTCACCAAAATAGTTGCAAAAAACCCTTGATTTTGCAGAGATTTATAAATTTTAATAACTTTGTTTTTGCATAATGGTATGTAATGTAACTAATAAAAATAGTAAGGATTTGTTTATCGTAGAAAGCGATTATGTAAACAACGCAAATTGCAAATTCTGCAATCGCGCTTCATTTTGAAAAAGTTCAAATCTAAAAAAAAACCGAGCTCAAATGGTTCTCCATTCTACTTTTCCGAAGCGGAATTTTACGAATACCATCATTTTAACGGGTTATAAATTTTTACTTCTTTACCGCATATACCATTATGTAAGTTGGAACGCACAATTCAGATCTTCATTTAGGGTCCCTTCAATTTTCAGCTCTTACTGTTAATAGACAATAGAAGTATGATTTTAAGAATAAAATTCTTTGGTTTTAAATATAAAATGCTCTCTTGCCTAGTAATGGTCATAGAAGATTCTGTTTTTTTTAGAAAGTGTGTTTTTCACCAGTTTTTCATAAGCCTCTAAATAAGTTTGTGGCATAAACGATATCAACGTTATTATAAATGTTTATAAACAGATTAAATAACCTATAAACTATTTGCTCTGATTGATATTTAGCGCACTTTAATAACTTATTAATTTCCATAATTTCAAGGAGCTATGTTACATGTCCTTGCCCAAAAAAGAGTTATTATAATTTATAAATAACTGCAAAAATAAGGTTTTCTTTTTGCAACTATTTCGGTTAATAGTTTCATGTATTTTAATTTGGATACTCTCAAAAATTACATAACTTTTTATGATCTACAACTCTAAAAAAGCTGAAAAAATCTTAAACAGGTATTTAAAGTCTCTAAAAGGTATATGGGGGGTAGCTGATGACAATTATGTGAAGACTTCAGCTAATTTTGCTTTGCTTTTTTATTATACAATCGTAAAAAGTGAAAACAGTTTATGCGCATAAAACGTTTCTTATTCATGTTAGAGATATATGGTTAAAATAATAGTTATAGATCATAACATGTTCTCTAATATTGATATTTTTATAATTAAAATACATAAAGAATTGACCGAGATAATTTAAAAACCCTTATTTTTAAAGTAAAATTTATAAATGTTAATATAAATATAAATAATATAAATATAAATAACTTTCTTTTCTGCATAACGATATGTAATAACTATTTAAAATTATGGCAGTTAATGAGTTTTTAAAGTGTGCTAAATATCATACAGAACGACCATACAGTTTATGAGTTATTCAATTTGTTTATCCAGGAGACCGATTATTTAAACAACTGTACTTGTCCAAACAGTCACTCTAGGGTTATTTTGTAAATAGATATCGATTTTTATGGCTTCGTTTTAAATTATAAAAAAAAACATCAAGATTATATTAAATTTGTTTTTAAAAATCAGTTTGAAGAATAACAAATTTTTAGCATATAAAAATTTCTAATAACTTTGACTTTTTTATGTCATACACTTGTATGTAGGCTCAATATAAAGCTAATAAAAAAAACATTTAAAAAAAAACCAAAACCTTCTATGGCCCAGAGGAAATCAAATAGCATTTTTTTTCTTATTTAAGAAATTGCCAATATTTTCATTGTTTATTAACATTAAGAGCTGAAAATTGAACACATTGTAAAATAATATCTAAATTTTATAATTCGATTTATAAATGGCATACACAGTGAAGAAGTAAATTAGTTTTTAAACATTAAAATATTGGTACTCGTAAAATATCGCCACAGAAAAATGCAAGGGAGATCTGTCCGCTGCAATTTCTCAGCTTGTTTCTTGTTATTGGTTATGGAAATTTCTGTTTTTTTTTTAAGTGCTTCTACACCAGCTTTTCATTGAGCCTACGTACAGCCGTATGACATGAAAAATATCAAAAGTAGTATAAATGTTTAGAAGCTAAAAAGCACTTTTTCAAACTGTTTTTTTTTTAATAAAATGTTGAAGTTTATAAATAAAGCTTCAAATAATCGATTCAAAAAACGTCAAATAACTGTCAAAGGTTAAACACCCTTTTTAAAGTTCCTCACGGATTTTAAAGATTTAAACAGTGTTAAACAGATAAAGTAATTCATCGACGAGTTAACAATACAAAGCGAAGTTCTTTAATCACAATGTGATAAGAAAACGAGTATCAAATTTGGTTTTATATTTCAATAGTCGAATTTAATTGCGGCTATATTGGTGTAATTAAAGAAAACCAGTGAAAATCCCAAGAAATAGGTGAGATCCTTTTTTTCTTTCTTTCCTGTTTGAAAGAGGGTCCATTAGGTACTCACATTTAGGTATTGTGTTACGGTCTGGGTAACCAGGACTACACATCATGAACAGCAATTAAATATTTACATTTACACAAAACAACTTCAATTCCAACCCAAAATCATATGTCGTTGACGCAGTCTCTAGACCTCCTTCCCGTTCGTTTTCTAAAAGGGAACAAGTTATTGTCATGCACTCCATTTTGAATACTGTTTTATTTAAATATATTAAAGAAATTGGTGAAATAGTTTATCCAAAAAATATTACTTTTACATCTCGCATTTCGAATAATCGAATCTGCATTTTCCTCACTCCTACCGACATCGTTGATCAACTAATACACCGAACGTCATAATTAATTCCACCGTCATCTTTATCTGCAGGCTTCTTTCTGCGACCAAAAGAATCCTTATTTCACATGTATCTCCTTTCATCCCGCATTCCTAATCGAGCAGTCCCTAAAAAATACGGAACATCAGATGATCAATAGGCATATATCATGAGTTTTCCTAGGCTAACATTTGAAATAGCTGACAAGGTGAACTTCGAAGTGCAATCTTCTCTGTTAATTAACCATGAAAATACATCCTTTAAAATATTTTTATTCTCTGACAGACTATAGTGTTTTCTTTGTAAGCTTACGGGTCGTACCGTGGAGTCTGATTGCAAAGTCTCCAGTTGACCAGATCAGACACTCATTGCAGCTAATGCTCCTCCCTCTTTTTCATTTTCAGCTGACTCTAAGGAGTCCTTAATCCTGAATCCTTAACCTTATCAAAAGAATTTCTATCTTCGGAAATTGAGTCCATCTCCGTTAACTGCATACCCATCCTGGCTGCCATTATGGATTTATCCATCTCTCGTCGTACTAATTCAAAGCCCATGTTGGCAGTAGGACAAAAAAGGGGACACTTCAATGACAGTTCTCATGATACTCCTACCATCTATCTTCATCCGGTATTCTTGCTCTATTAAGTTCTTTTCCTCCTTCGACATTTTCAATGCCACCGAAACCAGCCAAAAAATGTCCAAATCTAATCTTTGATTGGATTACTCGATGAAACCTTATTATATTTCCGCTATAGAAATGATTTACAAAGATAATCCGACTAATTTTACACTCAATTCCACGCAACTTATTACATTTCTTGAGAACTCTTTTGTATGTATCACCCCACTACAAGAAGCTTAAAAATCCTCCAACATAGATGGTATTCAAAAGGACTTATTGCAGCTCTACATAGGTACAAGGAAAAGATCACTAAAAAACCGTATCACTAGAATCTTAAAAAAGTTAAAAGAACAGCCTATCTCCGACTTACAAGAGTATATATAAGTGCATCCTCTGATAAATCTTCTGATGTCAAATCTAATCACAGCATACATGATGAATAGAATTTCTCTCTTTCTCTCGCATTTATTCATTTTTTCTGCTCTCTGTATATTTTTACTTCATCTTTTGCCAAATTTAGACACGATATTTAATTAAGTAAGAAAACTTTATGTACATCAAATACTAGCCCAAGTCCAGTTTGGAAAAAAAATTGTTAACAAAAAATAACCTTAAAATATCCAATCTCTTTTTTAATCGAAAGGTTATCCTTGACAATTAAGAGACAGCCAAGATTCTGGCAAAAAATTTAAAATAAAAGTTTTGCAACAAATCTGGACCTAACTATATATACTCTTTTCTTCCTTCGCCCTTTCATTATTCATCCTCAGTTTCACAACAAGATACCAATCATCTGAACTCTCTTATAAACTATTTCGAACTAAAAGCTGCACCCAAATCCTATAAAAACACAAAAATTAGGGTTTTCTAGAATTATCTTGAAAAATTTCTCGAAAATTCCTTAGGCACCAACGAACCTCTAAATGAAGCCAGTAAATTTACCACTGACATACCGCTGACAATCGTTAATGAAAGATCTTGCCCTAATCTATACTAAGATAAAAGAAAAATCATTACAAAAAAAAATTTTGTTAAAATCCTTTATAAAAGGTACATAAATTAAAAAACCCAAACGGGCTATGTCATGAAGACAAATTGTTTTCGGAATCCATATTCCATCATCAGTGTCTAGGTGTACATTTTTTGAGCCACTAAATATCTGGGTAAAAACCCGATAAAAGTTATATGTTACAATTTAGTTTACATTATTTAGTTTTATATATTAGGATGTTAAAGTTACCAGTGGATATGATAACTCCACTCTCATTTATAAAAAAAACTGTTTCACAAATCCAAGGCAATAAAACTAACCTTCATCCTATGAATTTAGTCATCCTTCATTCCTATATCCTAACTGTTTCTCCTATCATCTTCTTCAACAACACAGTTATCTCTGACAGTCAATTCATTTCTGACACACTCGCTAATGGGGTTGAAGACAGATTCAATAAAAGTAATATAGCTTTTACTCCCAGTTCTTTACGCGCTCAATCTTTCTCCACCATCTCGTCAACTCCACACGATGTCAAGTTTATGAACGGCTTGTTTACCCTAAATAAACTAAAATTTACCTTGTTTTCATTTACAAAATCTGCTGATGATCCCGATGATATCCCTTATATATTTTTAAAAAATCTCTCTAATACATCTCTCTCCAAACTTCTCGAAATTTATAACCTTATCTAGAACACACAAAAATTCCCAGATGTTTGGCGCAATTCTATAATCATTCCAATTAAAAACCTGACCAGCCCTCTATAACTCCAATATCTTTCGTCTGATTTCTCTTACTTGTATTACCTGCAAACTTCTTGAAACAATGATCAATGAAATACTCACGTGGTTCGTTAAACAGTATAATATTATTCCCGACGCTCAATCCGGCTTCCGACGTAATCGGTCTACTATTGATAACTTTTTTATTTTTCAAACACACATTTCTTAAGCAATCTATAATCAACAAGATGTAGCAACTATATTTAACGTTGAAGGGGCATTTTATTCAATCTCCAGAAAAGCAATCATTGACAAAAACTCCCACTATAATTTAAATGGTAATATTTTCTCATTTGTAAAAAAATATCTAATTGAAAGAATCTTTAAAGTCCTTGCCAAGGGTAAACTTTTTCGATCTCTTCCTCAAAATTAAGGTGTCCCTTTAGAATCTGCATTAAGTTTAACTTTATTCATTCTTGCCATCAACGAAATTTGCCTCCCATCAAATATGTTCAATACGCTGATGACCTAATCATTTACTGCCATCTTAAATATGTCCCATCCTCATATAAACTTATACAAAGTATAGTAAATCTACTTCAAGATAGATTTAACAAACTAGGATTATCACTCTCTGAGAGCAAAACCAAATTAATAAAATTTTCCATAGGGATTTTCACTCCCTTACCCCAAATTTTATTTAACAATTCTCTACTTTCTGGTGTTAGTTATTGTAAAATTCTCGGTTTTATGTTTGACTCCAGATTAAATTGAAAAAATCGAATCTCTGAACTTAAAATCAATTGTTTTAAAAGGTTGAACATTTTTAAACCCTCAGTCATCTTCAATGGGGTGCCAATAAAACTACTTCTAGGTCTGAGCGCTTTTCGCTTTAGTCCTATTGAGAGTGTATACCGTGAATCTAATGAACTTTCTCCTACCCTAAGACGATAATCACTTCTACTTTCGTATGCTTCATCAACATCTGCAAATCCATGTAATCTTGTTCATTCCCTAATTGCCAGAATGCCGTCTTCTTCCACTAACAATAACCAACACCTTATCATAAAACCTATACCTCAATTAATTTGTCCACTACTTAAAAATATTGACCTTTTTCTGACTAGTTTATTTCCTCTACCTTTACTTCCCCTCTGGGCTAAAGATATCCCTTCAATATATACCTCACTCACTATTTTTAACAAACTTGAATCTTCTAACCTTCTTATAAAGAAAGCATTTTTAGAATTTAATTCTCTATACAAATGCTTCTAAAACTACCACTGGTATTGGTTGTGCAGTAACCACTAAACATGAACTTGTAAGATCATCTCGGTTACCCTTAATATGCAACGTTTGCACAGGTGAACTATATAGTATTGTGTTGGCTTTTAAATACATCTCACATCAAAACAGACATATTGCCATTTGTTCAGATTATCTTTCATATATCCATTTAGTCAATACAATTTTCACTGAGCACCTATTAGTTCAAAACATTCATGACATATACCAAAATCTCTCTGCTTACGATGTAACAGTCTCTCTCATATGGATGCCTTCTCACACCGGAATTACTGGTAATAAAACAGCAGATCATTTTGCCAAAGAAGCTACCAAACATGGGATGACTGAAGTCACTCCAATTCAACTAGCTAACGAATCTCGAAATTCGTTTTTAAAAAGTCGGTATATGTTGATTATGATACTTGAAAATGTTGACTATTTCAATAATTTTGTGTTTAGGAAGTGCCAAAACTAAATCATCTACATATCTTTAAAAAAAGGAATGAAAAAAGTGCAATTGTTGATACAATCACTGATAACATCATCCTTGATATAGCTACTTAGAATGGGTGAAAGACTAGATCCCATACCCATACCCATACTACCAAAAAAATTAAAAATATGTTGGCATAACTGCCAAGTTATTTATATTTTGAATACAGAACTTAAATTGTTTTTTTACTTTATTGTGCAGAAAATTGCCTTTTTTTTCAGTTGTGTTAATAATAATATTGTTGTAGGTAATGCTGCATTGGAAAGTCTGGAGCTACCCGATTTAAAAAAAAAAATTTCTATGCAGTAAGCATTTTGACCAAAACTATCTAAATGCAAACCAAAAAAATATAGTGAGGTAGAAGAGGAAGGTTTGTTAACGACATCACGCGTTTTTCATACGTTTTCGATAGCAAAACAACCATCCACGGTGCCAATAGTGTTTCGCACTACATACATTGCTTATTTTAGTTCATGAAAACAATGTTACAATCAATTTTTATCACTAATTGTATCTCTATCACTTTGTAATTTAAAATTATTTCATTAATAAACAGCTCATTCATTATAAAATACATAAATAAATAAAATAAAGGATACTATTTATTAAAGTGTTGTTAATTATTATTCCTTTTATCCCAACACATAGATTAATTTATCCCTAAATATGTGTTGCCTCTTGTTGTGGCATATCGATGTGTTTTTTTTATATTTACTATATTTTCAAACGTCATTTTAAAGATTAAAAGATTGAAAATTTAATTTTCTCAAAACATACATAAAACCATTGTTTAAAAAGATTTTCTTTTTTAAACAATGATAAAACTTAAATCTTGACTAAAAAATAAACCTCCGCATGAGTGTTCTAAGACGATAGCAATCGAGTGTATTTCAATTAAATATTTAATCCTTTTCTAGCAAATCATATAACCAAAATAAATATCTGATAAACTAATAAAAATTAAAAAAAAATCAGCATTTACCTACTTTATTTAAATAGATTACTAACCGATTTAGATTTAGCAAGTCTCAAAGTATAAAAACAATTTGAAATATTCTCTCGAAATAGTCAAGTTATCTTTCACTAGACGCATACAACGATAATAACAATAAGCATTTTATTAAAGTCTTATATTTTCTTCACAATCTGGCATCCGTGTACAGGTTTGCCTTAGTCATGAGACAGGTAAAAATATACTCGAATAGAATCCTGCCGAGAATTAAGTTTCTGTTAATAGTTTTTTAAATTTATGACTAGAGGCCGCCATATGACGGCAGAGTAAAAGTCAAACGTTTGTTCCATAAGGATTGTCTAACTAGTCCTATTTAAACAATGCCAATACTAAATGAAAAAGTCAGCAACGAGAACATACCAACATTAGCGGATTGATAGAAAGTCAAGGACACATCATCTACAATTATATTATAACACATATACAGAAAATAATACATACACATATAATAGATAAACACATAATATATAAAAAGCATAATACATAAGCAAATAATACAAACACATACAAACTAATCCAAATTTGATTTTATCCTGAAGGCACAAACAACATCCTCAGAATTTTTCAACTAAAAGCGTGGGTATTTGCCTACAATGTCGAAGCCAAGTAAGTTACTGAAACCCATTTAAACATATTATTTGACAGAAATAGTTTTAAATAGCCCTATTTAAACATTTATCCAAAAGGTATTAGGATTCCGTTCATTAATGCGATATCCTTTCTCCCCTTTGCTTTTAAATTACACCTTAAATAATGATGTCCCTTCGAAAGGAATTGTGTTCGATAGGACCACATGTGATCCCTAAACATACATTATGTTGCCTCTTGGATAGCAGAATGGCCATAATAGTCTGGTTGGGATGAATAAATTATTTGACATTCTAGTGGTATACCATATAAAATACAGAATTAATGGGGCTTAAATTGGATTTTTATCTGCAAGTAATCTTAAATTTTGTTTCAATCCTTTAGTTAGTTTAATTAAATATTAATTTAGATTTTAACCCCCTCTGTAAATTATTTCTTCCTTGTTATTGATAACACACAGTTCTATATTTTTTCGTATGTTAAATATACTGCGCCGCATAAGTTAGGGATATTACCAATATAATGGTAATGGTACTATATTCTGCATCAATTATTTGTAAGTAAACAATTAAAAATTATTATAGTTTTTAAAAAACATGAAAATTGGAGACCTTATTAAGAGAATCAGGCCAAGATAACATTCTAAGCATTGACAAACCATCTTTACAACCAATAGAAAATGAGCTTTGTTCAAACGGGAAAAACAAACATAATTGTTTAAAAACTAAATTTTAAGTTTTAAAAACAATTAGTTTGGTTTTTACAGCCGTCAAAAGCAAGCAAATTTTCTGTTTTCGGAGAAATGGAAAAAGTCGAGTATCGTTAGGTGATTAAGTTTCTCCACAAAAAGGGTAAAAGGAATGTGCAAATCAAAGCCGACCTGGACGAAGTATATGGTGAGGTTGTACCTTCGTTAGCAATGGTAACATTTTGGAAAGCTGAATTTGTTCGTGGTCGTACGAGTGTTTTTGATGATAAGCGTCCAGGGAGGTCACATGAAGTCATCTCGCCAGAAATGATCAACAAAGTCCATGACATGATTATGGCAAATCGTTGAATTAATATTCACGAGTTAATAGAGGTCCTAAACATTTCC
Source organism: Diabrotica undecimpunctata (assembly GCF_040954645.1). Classification (NCBI taxonomy): domain Eukaryota; kingdom Metazoa; phylum Arthropoda; class Insecta; order Coleoptera; family Chrysomelidae; genus Diabrotica; species Diabrotica undecimpunctata. The sequence continues at coordinate 61,947,173 of NC_092805.1, read as the reverse complement.
TACGAATGCGTACACAACATCATTAACCATCATTTGGACATAAAAAAGCTATCCGCGCGATGGGTGCCGCGTTTGCTGACAATCGATCAAATGCAAAAACGTGTGACCACTTCGGAGACGCTTTTTTCGATGATACAGCGCGATCCGAAGGATTTTTTTCACCGATTTATCACCGTTGATGAAACCTGGGTGCATTATTACACACCGGAAACCAAAGAACAGTCGAAACAGTGGCGCAAACGGGGCGAAGGGCCGCCGAAGAAGACAAAGGGTGCACATTCGGCCGGCAAAGTGATGGCGACTGTTTTCTGGGATGTGAAGGGCACCATCCACATTGACTACTTGGAAAAAGGAAAAACAATCAATGGTGAGTACTAAGCAGCATTATTGGATCGAATCGATGCCGAATTGCATCGAAAACGCCCCGGTTTGGAACGCAAAAAAGTGCTCTTTCACCAAGACAATGCACGGGCTCACCTATCGGCCGTCGTCATGGCAAAATTACACGAATTGGGCTATGGGTTGAACACCCACCGTTGTCCCCAGATCTTGCCGCCAGCGATTTTTTCCTGTTTCCAAACCTAAAAAAATGGCTCGGAGGACGCCGTTTCTCAACAAATGATGAAGTCGTCGCTGAAACTTTGGCCTATTTTGAAAAGCTCGTGCAAAAATACTAATCGGATGGGATAAAAAAATTGGAACATCGTCTTATTAAATGTAGCGAGCTAAATGGCAACTATGTTGTGAAATAAATCGATTTAATTCCAAAAAGCTTGTTTTTTCTATCAAAGGCTATTTTTATATCAATCCTCCCTCGTACTCATCTGTCGAAACTGTAGTCACCATCATCATCATCAGTAGCTCGACAACCCTTTCTGGGTCCTGGCTTGTTCTAGGATTTTCCGAAATTCTGTTCTGTTCCTTGCTTTGTTTTTCCAGTTGGTAATCTTAAGTGTTTTCAGATCTTGTTCCACTTGTTCCATGTATCTAAGTTTGTATCTAAAATGTATCTAAAATTGGTACGTGGAATGTCAGAAGCTTATTTGCAGCAGGCAAACTACAAAATCTAATTCAGGAAATGAACAGAATTAACATCGATATTCTCGGCATAAGCGAATTACGATGGGAAGGCACAGGTATGATCAATACTACTGGTGAAAACCCTTTACTACTCATGCAGTGATAGCACAGACCCTCACCATAGACATGGGATGGGAGTTCTGATAAGCGAAAATTTGCGCGTCTCCGTGAAGAACTTTGTTCCGATCTCCGAAAGAGTCATACTTATTCAATTGCATGGAAAAGTGAACATAAATATTATACAAGTCTACGCCCCTACAGCAGACAAGCCAGAAGAAGAACTAGAGCGATTTTATCAACAGCTAGACGAAGCTTTAAAGGTGAATAAGAATCACGAAATTAACATCGTATTAGGAGACTTTAACGCAAAAATTGGGAAAGAAGCCGTAGATCACGTAGTTGGAAAATATGGTCTTGGTCAGAGAAACGACAGAGGGGACAGATTGATACAGTACTGCCAAGACAAAAATCTAGTCATAACAAATACTTATAAGTATTTGTTAAGGTATAAGTTACCACCCAGGAGGCTTTACACATGGAAGTCGCCTTTAGACGGACATCAGGGCATTATAAGGAACCAAATAGATTATGTGACAATAAATAGAAGGTACAGGAATGATATTACTAAGGTATCTGCATTACCTGGAGCAGACATAGGACCCGACCACAACCCCTTAGTAGCCAATATTAAACTGAGGCTCGCTACAGCTAAAAGAAAACACCAGAAGGCATCAGTAAACATTAGAAAACTCAAAAACAATTAAACAATTGAAGCGTACACAGAGGAAATAAACAATAGGTTCTCTAATATGGCAACTGAGGATGATGTTGAAAAGTCATGGACCACCATAAAAGAATCATTTGGTGAGGTGAACAACATTTTTCTACTCGAGAGTAAAACAACTACCAAGAATGAGTGGATGACAGAAGAAATATTAGAGATGATGAAACAACGCAGACAGTGTAAGATTAGGCAGGACCAAGTAAAGTACCGAAATACACACAGTCAAATTCGTAAGAAATTATGGCGACGAAGGAGATCTGGATGACTACACTTTGCACCGAGGCTGAAAACCTATATAAACTCGGCGACAGCTTCAAGGTGTCGGTGTCTTCAAGAAAAAACAAGTAACTGGTATACATAATGACCAAAATGAACTAATAACGGACCCTAGCGATATACTTAATACTTGGAAATTGTACACAGCCAATTTGTTCAATGATGACAGAACACAAAAACCACCACAACTGGGAGACCATTTGTATGGCCCAAGTATTTTGAAAGCTGAAATTGTACACGCTATCAAACTATTAAAAAGTTACAAAACCCCAGGACCAGATGATATGTACGCAGAAACAATTAAGTTACTTAATGAAGAAAACCTAGACTTTATTGTCAAGCTCTTAAACGACATTTACGATACGGGCCAGATTCCAAAAGATTGGCTTCGCTCTACATTTATCGCCCTACCAAAAACACCACGTGCGAACTTCTGCAAGGACCACCGACTAATAAGCCTAATGAGTCACTTTTTAAAACTTTTCCTGAGAATACTGCATACTAGATTGTTTAAGGAATGTGAAGAGGTCCGTCGATGGAGTCAGTTTGGTTTCAAAAATGTACTTGGCACGAGAGAAGCGATCTTTAGTATGCAAACATTAATACAGAATTGTTTACATCAAAGAAAGGATGTTTTTGTCTGTTTCATCGATTATGAAAAAGCATTCGATAATGTAAAACACGAATTGATGATAAAATACATACAAGAGTTGGGATTGGACGACAAGGATATAAGAATTATCGCCAATCTGTATTGGAACCAGAAAGCAACATTACGTCTTTAAAATTTCAACGAAATAGAAGATGTCTCCATTAAAAAAGGAGTAAGGCAAGGTTGTATACTGTCTCCAATGCTGTTCAATTTATACGTAAAAAAGCCTTCGCAGAAGCAGTGGCAGACTCTAATAAGGGTATTAAAGTTAACGGCATATTTATTAATAACATCAGGTATGCCGATGATACAGCCATAGTGGCAGATAACATCAAAGATCTTCAATGCCTTTTAAATGATCTAACTCTTGCAAGTGAAGCTCGGGGTTTGAAAATAAATATCAAGAAGACAAACACAATGATTATAAGTAGAAATTATTACCCCAACGCAAAGATATATGTCTCTGGAGAAGAAATCGAACAGGTCAGGCAATTTAAATACTTGGATTGTATGCTGAATGAGGGTTGGGACCCCTAGAATGAAATAAAGAGCAGAGTTGAACAAGCCAGAAATGCTTTTTTCAGGCTTCGTAAGTTTCTGACTGATCGCAAATTGGACTTCAACCTCCGATACAAGATGCTTAAGTGTTACGTGTGGCCTGTTCTCTTGTACGGAATTGAAGCATGGGCATTAAAGGCCAGTTCCATTAACAAACTTGAAGTGTTTGAAATGTGGTGCCTGCGTCGAATGCTTAGAATATGATGGACGGACAGGTTCAGAAATGAGGAAGTACTCAGAAGAGCGGGCTTACAGGATATGGAACTTTTTAGGTATGTAAAAAAGTAAGAAGACTGCATACTTGGAACACATATTACGAGGAGAAAGATATACTTTTCAGTAACTAATACTCGAAGGGAATATAGAGGGTAGGAGAGGTCTGGGACGTAAAAAATGTCATGACTGCGCAATATTCGACAATGGACAGGAATTCACAGCTATGAAATGCTTCGCAATGCTGCTAAAAACAGAATTATTTAATCCTCACTATTTAACATCTCACCTGACAAGACGATGTACGGTGGATGCCTACGCAGAAATGCACGGCACCTTAAGAAGAAGAAGAATAATATGTTCAGCATTTAGTTTACCATGTACCTTTGACCTGGAGATGCATAGCAAATTAAAGTATGCGAAACCGGTCGTTGGTGGTAGAATAACTTATTTCCCAACTTAACAGTTATGTCCAAAATATCGTACCACATTGTTGGCGTACACATATAATAAACGTGAAATTGTGACACAAGGATACGTGAGCTTGCATTCTGTGACGTCACGGCAGGCAGATTGAAAAGTGATCCAAAAGAAAACTTGTATATCTACTCTTATGAGTAAATATACAAACTCATTATAATTATTGTGAAAGAAGAAGTATTTTAATAATAAATAATATGCTCGACAGAAAGTTTAATTAATTGGTTTTTAAATTAATTTTTCCCTAGATAAGTTTCAGAATAAGCTGTGCTATGACCTCTACAGGCATAGCCACCCCCCCTGCTGTAATAAATTGTCACACATAAAAAACAAAGTTTTTGTTTTGTACTTTTCACTTTAAGCGTTTTTGTTAATCTACTGACTTTTATTAATTTTTTACTGGTTTTACTTTGTTCTTTTCACGATCTAGTTAGTTTTGGGTTATGTAAGATCAGCAGCTTTTTGTACCAAAAAGTATTTGACCAATGCGTATTACCGGTCATGACCTATGGGGCTGAAACTATGACTCTAACCAAGACTATGGCTTCGAAATTGAGAGTGGCACTGAGACGAATGGAATGATCTATGCTGGGAGTGACGTTGCGATACCAAATGAGAAACGAAGATCTGTGAAGAAGTACGAGTATTGCTGATGTTGTGGAAGTGGAACGCAAAGCAGAACTTCAATGGAATTGGGCAGGCCATGTAACGAGAATGCTTGACCCACGATGGACTAGTAAAATTACACATTGGAAGCCAAGAGCAGACAAACGTAGTAGAGAAAGACCACCTACACGTTGGGCTGACGACATCAGGCGTATCACGAAAAATTGGCAACAAAGAGCACAAAATCGCAAAGAATGAAGGAGTTTAAGGGAGGCCTATGTCCAGCAGTGAACGTGATAAATGAAGGCTGAATGATGATGATGATGAAGATCAGCAGCTTTACATTTTCTACAAACGGTTTGATTATATTTCTTCTAAAAAAAAATAGTAATAAATCACTCTTTATTTTACTTGTTTGAACAAATATAGGGTTGATATTGGCTAATAAAATTAGATAGAGTCAGATCAAGCTTAATATCCCTCATCATCTTGCTGTGGAGACTCTTTTTCTATTTCGACATATTCTGACTCTGGACAAGCAGTTAAAAATCGGTATTTCGATAACGATAACTTTATATATATATATATATATATATATATATATAAAGTATATATATATATATATATATATATATATATATATATATATATATATATTCGCAGAAGTTATAAGGCTGAGGGTCAGAAAAATTGAATATTTTATCCTTATTATTTTTCGGCTTTAATAAGAATTTCACAGAAATAACGTTCCTAATTTTTGTTTTTTTAATACTTATTAAAGCTGGAAGATATTAAGCTCAAGAAAAGAAAGTCAGATAATATTAATTTGTAGTTGGCCGATCAAGTACGATAATGCTCCTAAATTATTAAATTAAAATTATTAAAAAAAAAGCTAAAAATACTGTTCTTTTAATATTGACAAAATTAGACTATGTTCTAACAAACTATCCAATTTTAGACGTATGTTTTAATAGCTTTCTTACTTAAAATGTAATATATAGGGTCCTTAAAAAACTTCAATTAGAGAAGGACAAGAAATGAATGATAAATAAGGGTGTAACACCATAAACGTCACATCTTTAATAATTTATTTTTAAATAATTATTTTATTTTAATTTCTTTACTAATTTATTAATTCCTTAACGTTCAGTTCCTTTTTTTACAATGTGTTCTTCAAAAATTAGTTGGCGCCCTCTCTCTTTCTGCCATTATTTCAGTCAATCAGCTTTTCTAACGTAAAAATAACTTTCGTTAATAACTAATTTTCGTTGTAACGAAATTTATAAAAGAAAGAAATATAAAATAAGGTTCATCTTATGGTTTGCAGAAATCTCTTTGGATTTACATGTTAATTTATTAAATAAAATAATGGAATAACCAAATATGAAACTAACCAACTAAGACTGCAGCTGTTTTCAAGACCACTTAAATGGCAAAGACCTAAGACCTACCCACATAATCTGGAGGCAACAACATCCTATATAGAAGCAAGCAACCCATCGATGCCATAAGTATCATTCCATTTTATTGTAAAGCTATGGGCAGGGTTTGCTTGTGCAAACTAAGTATCGTTATGTTATTCTATGCTAAATAAATATAATTAGTTAATTCATTGTTTAATTCATAGTTTTAAGGCAAGATGGATGAACACTATGAATATATAATACCCTGACAAGAAGTATCCTGACATATGGGTCCGAAAACTGGACAATAAACAAGAGAAATAGAGGTAGAATAAGAGCAGTGGAAATGGAGTTCCTGAGGAGAAGCTGTAGACTTACAAAAAGAGACAGAATTGAAAACGCAGAGATTAAGCGGAGAATGGGAGTGCAATCAGACATAATCGACTATATAGAGGAGAAGAGACTATCCTGGTACGGCCACGTCAGAAGAGCGGACAGAGGACGCTGGATAAACAAAATCACAGAATGGAGCCCGATTGGAAGAAGAAAGAGAGGAAGACCCCGAAGGTCATTCAGAGATGAAATCGACGAGGCTATGGAGAAAAGAACCCTGCGAGATGGAGACTGGAATGACAGGGAAAATTGGAGAAAACGGTTGAGTGAAGGAAGACAGTGAAAACTGTGGAAATCCTTAGTAGTAGTAGTAGTAGGATGAACACTTGAGAGACTGAGCTAGGCGAAGCATAGAGCTCCCATAGTTGATTGAGATATTATTTTATAATAGTATTTTAATTCTCTTTGGTAGTCTTATCGTTACATATTGGCGTCCACGCAACTTGTCTTATTTAAAGATTTGAGCTTTGAATTTTTAGTTTGGCAGCAAACTTAACAAGCATTAATAAATACTATTTTTATGTGTTTCAATATATATTCATTATTTGCAGTAAGTCTTGATATTTTCATACTTTTTGTACTTTGTGACTACTTTTTATATATAAATATTAATGTTCACATGTTGGGTTAAAAAGTATTACCATTTTCATATATTTCAGCATATTTGATTTATATTTAACACTCAGATATTTTAACATATTTTTTTATAATGGTACTTTTATATTGATTTAAATGGCCTATTTTTTTTAACTTAACCAATTTTTGTGACTAGCGTACTTTAAATATTTTTTGAATTTTTTTAAATTATTTCTCTAAGATGCTACCTAAACATCTAAAGACAGATGAATTATCATACGAAATTCTTATTAGGGATGTTTTTGCCCCAAGTGCATTAGAGTAAAAACGAAAGATTCTTATTGGACTTCTTTCTCAGGAAGCCAGTAACCGTAGTTTTTCAGATATTTCGGTCAATTTATCTTTCGATGTTGATTACCATTAAGATTAAGCTTCCTATTCTGATCTCTTGTCTGTATCTGATGTCTTATATCTGATTACTTAGGTACAGAATTTGATAGCAGATTCAAAGCTCTTAGTTCTCGTTTAACTCATTTGTCTGGTAAAATCTTCCGTCTACAGCCAACTTCTGTAGATCAAGAATTGTAGATTTATTTGAAGGTGCTGCTTTTACTTGGTGGCATAGTAATTTCACAAAAAATCTTTCAATTCATGGTCTGAATTAGTTGCTTCCTTAAAGGAAACTTATTTACCATATAACTATAAAAGAAATTTGTGGGAATACATACGTTCCACAAAACAGTCGTTTAGACAATCGGTCTCTGCATATATTTCTTATATGAAGTCTTTGATGCTCCGATCTTCAAAATCAATTCCTGAATTTAAAAAAGTGGATGAAATCATTAATGGTCTTCTTCCTGACTATGTCAAGGCTCTTTCTTTCCAGGATGTGGAATCAGTTGCAGACCTTACAAAGTCTTGTAAGAGATTTGAATCTGCTCTTACTATTTAGTCTCGCAGCAAATTTTCTGTTGAGTCTCTTTCTTCGTCTACTACATGTTGGAACTGCAACATGAATGGCTATACTTTTCAAGGCAAACACCTAATACCTACCCACATAATCTGAAGGCAACAACATCATATACATTAGCAAGCAGCCCATCGATGCCATAAGTATTATTTCATTTTATTGTAAAGCTATAGACAGAGTTTGCTTGTACAAACTAAGTATCGTTATTTTGTTTTATGCTAAATAAATATGATTAGTTAATTTATTGTTTAATTCATAGTTTAAGACAAGACGGATTCACACTTGGGAGACTGAGCCAGGCGAAGCATAGATAATAAGCTCCCATAGTTGATTGAGGTATTATTTTATAATAGTATTTCAATTCTCTTTGGTAGTATTATCCTATTAAAACAAAGAATTTGAGGAACCAGTGGCATCAACTTCAAATCGTATTTGACTTCAGAATAAAAATAAGAAAACAGTGCCAGTGCAATCCAACTGGTCATCACAATAAAAAAATACTTGGAAACTACTATCTGCCGATAAAATTTATGGTCCATCAACTTTAGAGTATCTTAAAAATACTATTTATTCTCTAGCAGATGCTATTATATCCATTTTAGCGATAAACTAATAGAACACATTGTCTTACAAAGTCACAAACTCAATGTTAAAGAAATTTACGTAGTTTGGCTAGATTGCTTATGTGGTTACCATCGTTTACCGATATAAAGAATGTACTGGCAAGAAGACCCAGATTGTAACGTTCCTTTAGTATCTAAGTCAATGCGTAGACGAAAATTTAAAGAAATAGTAAAAAATGTACACCTACATGATAATTCGTTGATGGAAAATAACAATTTTTATAAAGTACGACCTATTTTTAATTTTATAATTGAAGCATTCAAACAAATTCAACCAGACGAGTCTCTATTAATGGACGAATATATTATCCCTTATTACTGGCGTCACTATGCTTAACAATTTATACGTGGTAAATCAATACAATTTGGATTTAAACTTTGCAAGTAACGCAAAAAGAATATAAAAAATATGAGAGATGACGATGTATTACCACTAGAATTGAAAAACTACTTGCTGCTGTGTGAAATGACAACGCTATTGTTAGTTTTAACTAATTGTGATCCAGAATAACCACACAATAATATTCAAAGGTACAGCCGGAAAGAAAAAAAAGAGTGTCAATAAAGCTGACGAATATCGTCAGCCAGTATAATAGGAATATGTGAGGCTTTGGTCTTAGTGACCAATTTACGATCTAATATAAAACAAAAATTAGAATTAAAAAAAATTAGAATTAATAAATTCTTATAAAGTACAACTACTGGAATCATTCGAGCTGTGGGTGTATAGAAGAATTCTGAAAATATCGTGGACAGAACACATCATAAACAAAGAGGTTCTGAGAAGGATGAATACAGAAATAGAAGTTTTAAATATAATTAAAACAAGAAAATTGGAATATCTCGGGCATATTACACGTGGAGAGAAATACAGCTTGCTCCAACTGATTATGCAGGGAAAGATCCAAGGAAAGAGAAGCATAGGGAGGCGTAGAATGTTATGGCTGCGCAACTTGAGAGAGTGGTACGGATGTACATCAAATGAACTTTTCAGAGCAGCCGTCTCAAAAGTCCGAATAGCTATGATGATTGCCGACCTCCGCCGCAGAGATGGCACTTGAAGAAGAAGATAAAGTACAAAGGTCGAGACCTTGTCCTTCATCAACGTATTCTAGACCAGTTGCTCTCGATGATATAAGAATGGATAGAACTGACCATTTGGTCATAAAAGGGGCTTCCAAATACAGGCGATGTAAAATGTGTCAAAATCTTACCACTTATTTATGTGCCAAATGCCAAGTACCATTTCACGTTCATGTTTTAAACCGTTTCACATAAAATTCTAATCATTAAGACAAAAAATATTACTTGATTATTTACATTTATATGATTAACATTTATTCGTTCGTTTATTAGTATTAATTGTTAGTGGTTGTGCTCAGTGGAAACTTAAGTTGCCACTTATTACTGACTTTGCAATAAACGATAGATTGTTTTAAGCATTTTTCCTTGTTTTTGGTATACCTTTTATATAATAAAATATCAATTAAATATATAGCATTGGAAAATTAATAGTTCTGAGCATTAATGGGTTTAGAAAGGATGTAAATAGATTTAAGTATTTAAAATTTGGAAGAACTTAACTTACTACTAGTAAGTGATTTTCAATTTTTTAAAAAACTTTAAAAGGTAAATGTGTCTTAAAACTGTGTTTAGGTACTTTCGTAAGTAAAACATAATATCGGATAATTTGTTTTTTTTATTATTAAAAATGCACGGGACGGTCCTGTCATAGCTCTGAAATGCCAAACTTAATAATCACGTCTCCACTTCACAGTTAACTGCTTCTCTAACGTCATAATGGTTTGGCTAATAATTATTTACTGGGCTACAAATTAATTAAGTCATAAAATTACAATTTCACTTGGCTCCGCTATCAAACGTTGGTTTTATGAATTCGAGAAATTTATAGGATAGAAGGTTAGACAAATAGACCGTTTTATCCTTATTATTTTTTGATTTAATACGAGTTTTTCACAAATGACGTTGCTTACGTTTTTTATACAAAGATTTGAAGTAAGTTGGATAATAATAATTTGTACTTGACCACTGATTTAACTTAGGTAATAAAAATCCATTTAAAAAAATTACTAAAAGAAATGTTTTTTTTTGAGGTTTCAGTTTCAGACCTATTTTTTATTAGTTTTCTTATAAAAAATGTGATAAAATGAGCCATATGGCTGATAAAAGTAAAGTATGCCGATATAGTCCAGGGTATGACGGATTTGTGCTCAGAATTCTTTTTATATGCAAGGATTTGCTTAAAATTTTGACAGTAACTCAAAATAGGTCAAAAATCAAAATCTACCTTATGCCAACATGTGCTTTTCCTCTGAGAGTGGGTACCCCTATTTACTCGCTAGAATTGTGAATTTTAAAATAAAAACGTTTTAAATGTCAAAAGTTTTTAAGTTATTCATTCAACTGAATGTTTACAGACTACACGTCAAAAGCATGTTGTTAAACGGTTTTTTCCGAATAACTCCAACAAATTAGACTTTATGGACTTAACGGAAAACTGTTTGGATATTAAATAAAGTTTATAAAACAAGGAGATTTGGTTTTTAATATGACTATAAATTTATTATTCTAAAATAGACTTTTAGTCATCGAGTACAAAAATCCAAACTATTATGATGCTGACTAACCGAAAAACGGTAAGTTTTTCATGGAAAACTTATAAAACTTGTTTAAAGATCTTAAAAACACCTTTAAAATGGCTACTGGTAAGAGTGATGTGCATGAAAATTTAGGTAAGTTATAACTAAAATAAAGTCCGTTTATATTTTTTGTGGGGCAGAATTTAACAAATGCACCCCCGCCAAAACCACTCTGGCTGAGTTGTTCATTTGTAATTTACTTTATTTATACAATATATATATATATATATATATATATATATATACATATATATATATATATATATATATATATATATATATATATATATATATATATACCGTACTGTTTCAAATATTGATTTATAGTATCAGCAATCGGTTTGTAGGAAATACTCTATTTCTTCTTTTGTTCTATGTCTCAATATTTCGTCACGATTTTGTGACTTCTTCAGAAGAAAACTGTAAATTTATTAGAATAATTATTATATGTAAACAAAGTGAATATTTCAATACTTACAACTATAAGAGTGAAAATTTAAATTTTTTTAACATATCTAGATAAATGACATATTTGTTTGATTTTAATTTATTTAGGAGTTATGGTAACCGCAATATTTTATAGAGTGAATTCTCATTAAACAATTTTAGTTAATAAATAATAATTTAATAATAATAATATTTTTAGTGAATAAATAATTTAATTCCTACAGACCGATTGCTGATATTATAAATTAATATATATGTATAAATATAAATATTAATATATATATATATATATATATATATATATATATATATATATATATATATAAATATATATATATATATATATATATATATATATAAATATATATATATATATATATATATATATATATATATATATATATATATATATATATATATATATATATATATATATGGATGAAATAATAAAAAAGGTAAAAACTAAAAAGGAAAACCAAATGGGAGAAAAACAACTTAAAATAATTTGCAATGCAGACGACGCAATACAATACAATCAAAGTGAAGATGATTTTCTGAGCGTATGCTGCACCAATTCAGTGTAACTGCCAGAAACTTTAACATGTTAATTTTCTCAAAAGAGACTTTTGCTCAGCGTATGCTGTACCAATTCAATGTAACTAGCAGAAAATTTAACATGTCAATTTTCTCAAAGAGACGAAATGCATGGTTAGAACAGAAAATTTACTAACATGTTAATTGGAGCTTGCAGGTCAGATCTTAGAACGAGTTATAGAGTTTAAATATCTGGGCATCACATTATCTAGCTAAGGAAAGCTCAAAACAGAAGTGGAAGATCAAGTAAATAGAACAAATAGAGCCGCATGTTGCTTGAATAAAACAATGTAAAGAAAAAAAATATCAGGGAAGAAATAAAAGGCTGAATTTACAAGAGTCATCAGACCAATAATGACATTCAGGGCAAAACACGGCCTGATACAGAGATGACAAAAATGATGTTAGAAACAGCAGAGATGAAAATACCTAAAAAAATTGATAGCAAAACAAAATGGGACAGAGCTAGAAGTACAGATATACGACATAAATGCAAGGTGGAGAACATCAAGTACTGGGTAAGAAATATAAAAGTATAATGGAACGATGATATAAGCCAAATGACAACAAAAGGTAAGTAGAGACGGTTCCCCAATAGGAAGACGATCAGTAGGAAGACCACGAAAACGATGAAACGACAATTTACTGAAGGCACATTAAAAAACAGAGTGACGTCTACATAAAAAAAAGAAAAAGATTTATATATAAACATTACATTCTGAAAGTTTTCCTGGTTTAGAAGGGTTAGTTTTAGAATGTTGTATTCGCATGCTTTAAGAATTATCTTTAATCCCTTTCAGCTAAATCCTTTTTAAAACAAACTTGTATTAAAATAATTTAATTTACACCACTTTGTAGTTTATTTTAAAAGCTACGAAGTGATAATATTAAAAACTTACAATATGTGTATACGTTACCAGATATTGCTGTTCCAATTATTAAATTAAACTATTGTTGACATAAGATACATCATACAGTAGTACTCTTTATTTATACTAACATTGGAATTATTCCTTTAATCTGTGTATATACATAGACATTATAACAATAGTTACAAGCTAGGTGTTCTTCATCCAATAGTTTTCTTTTTTTGTTTTGATTGTTTAAGTATAATTAATTGCGCCTAAATAATTATTTTTTAAGACTTTATTTTAGAAAGTAGGAATGTGAACTGTCATGTAATTAATTGTCATATAAACTTTTTTATTATATAAAGGGTGGTCCTTAAGTAATTGTACAAACAGAAACTGTAGATTCTGCACTTTAAAATATTACGATTTAAGCCAACTTGCTTTAATAAAATGTTGATATTAAGAAAGATACAGGAGTGGAAATTTCAAATTTTATTTTTCGCTATAATTTTTACGTTTGTAAATATTTTTGGACAAAAATTTTTAGCTAAATGCTTTTAAGTAGGATAAATTATAATTTTATACTTATTTTAATGTAATTAATAGAGGGCGCCACATATGCCACATGTGTGGCATAAATTTGCGCTTAACTTTTTGCTCTTTAAGTTAGCTCTATTTTTGTTAAAAAATATTAAAGATACATTATTTTTACACAGAAAAGTTATACTTGTTAGTAACCTGAAAATTCAACTGTTTTTGAGATAAATGCATTTTATAAGTCAGCTGCACAATATTGTTTAGTTTGATATTTTTGCGGTAAAGCACTGAATACCTGTAGATAAGCATAATTCATAGTTTATTCTTATTAAAACAACTCAAATATAATAATGTAACATCACAAAATGCTTTGTTATGGGTGCTAAATGTCTTATTGGAGAAAAGATATTTTATCTTCATCTTTAGGTGCCGTGTCCGTATTCAGACGTTGGCCGTCACCATGTTTACAATTTCCCTTTGCTATTGCTTCTTAAGTTTCTATAATGGCATTTTATTACTTTTTCTCTATTGTAAAATACTAAAAACCCAAAATATGTGGTTTATGCAAGATGGTACACCACCACATTCTAGAGAGAAGGCAGTTAGAACATACTTAAATACAACTTTTCTGAACGTTGGATTGGTCGTGGTAGTCATATTTCTTGGCAATGTGGTGAGATATTGATATCATTATTTAATTCATAAAAAATCCGAAAAGAATACTTATTGTTCATTACGTAAATTGTTTACCCATTTTTATTAGGACAAATAGAAACTAGAGCAGAGGTATTCAATAACACATATGTGTCCTGTTTCATAATACTTTTGCTACAAATCTAACCTGAAAGACTCAGCATTTTTACAAAAACATCATCGTTGTTCTAATAACCGATATTGTAATAAATATAGTAAACACACGGGCAATTTAGTTTAGCATAATATTAGTTTGTAAGTAAATCATAATAGTCCATTTGTTCGAGATGTAATTATAGTTACTCGTAAGCTGTAACGTAATCATACAAATAAGTAATGTCATCGATAGGTTATTGCGTGTGTATATAAGTAACCCATGAACGAAATACATCACAGTTTAATACATTATTTAACTTCTGCGACAAATAAGATGTAGTTCCATAATATACCATAAGATTTGGATATGTATCCAAAATAATGTATTCATCCGTTATACATTATAGCCACCACGTAGCCCCGAATTTAATCAGCTTGATTTTGATGTATGGGGAGCATTAAAACAACGTGTCTATAAGAATCCCATAAACATTCACAACCAACTATGGGACGAAATATATACTGCAGCAGTTTCTTTAGAACCAATGATGCTATTTAATATGAGACGATCTTTTATGGAATATATTAACAAATGAATTAAAGAAAATGGTGGACATATCGAACACTTACTCTGACAAACAGTTATGTTATTTAGTTTAACTATTTCTTATTTTGGTTTGTAAACAAAATGTTTTGATTATGACTTTAATTTAAGATAAAACGTAAAATGTTTGATGTAAAATCCTAGTATTCTGTTAGTTTGTCAAATCCTATTATTAATAATCCTGCTGATTTATTTATTTTATTTAATATTTCGTTAACCATTAACTTTAGTTAAAAGTATTCTATACCAAAATTCAGAAGTATTAATGTTTTTGTCTATTTTTTCTTCGTTGCCTGGAGGAATTTACCTTAGATTAGAATTATGCAGCTGATTTTTAAAATGCGATTATCTCGAAAACTATTGAGTTTTGAAGTTATTAAGAAGTATACCTTTTTCTTGTTAAAATAATGTATCTTTAATATTCTTTATCCCAAATACAGGTAACTGAAAGAGCAAAAAAGTTAAGTGCAAATTTATACCACATATGTGGCATAAGTGGCGCCCTCTATCAGATACATCAATGTGTGCATCAAATTATAATTTCGCATGTTTAAAAGTACATAGCTGTAAATTTTTAAACATAAATGTTTAAAAACATGAAAGTTATAGTAAAAAATAAAATTTTAATTTTGCACTTTAACACCCTGTATCTTTCTTAATATCAACATTTTATTAAAGTAATTTGGCTTAAATCGTAATATTTTAAAGTGTAGAATCTACGGTTTCTTTTTGTACAATTACTTAAGGACCACCCTGTATGTGAGGTTTTACAGTGTTGTATGAGGATTATCACCAAAAGACTTGTAATACATCTGAAAAAAATCATCAATTTCACGTAAAAATCTTATACAGATAGGCTTGAATCCGTGAAGACGTACAGCTGATTTTTCTTTAATTTTGTTTCAAACAATCTTAAAAAATGAAAAAGTCATTCTTTTTTCTCTATAAAACGTTTTTTTAGGCAATTTAGAGAAAAATAGTTTAAATAAAAATTTGAGATCTTAACATTTAAATTAAAATACATAAAGAATTCACCAAGATTAAAATCATTAAGAAAACCATTAATTTTACAGTAATTTATAAATTTAAACTTTGTTTTTTGCATAATAGCGTGTAACATTACTACCTAAAATTTTGGTAGTTTATGAGTTGTTAAAGCGTGCTAAATATTAAGTAGATTGACTACATACTTAATAATTTATTCAATTTGTTTATCCCAGAGAGCAATTATTTAATTAACTGTTTTTGTCCAGACACTGACTCTAGAGGTATTCTCTAAATTGAAATTGATTCCATAAGGGTACATTTTAAAGGCATATTAAAAATAACTACAACATTTTATTGAATTTGTTATTAAAAAATAGTGTGAAAAAGGACTGATTTGATATATTACATTTTTTATGTCACACGCTTTTTAGTAGGCTCAATGAAAATCTAGCAAAAAAGCATACTTTTACATAATTAATAATTTATAATAATACACACTTATCAATAAAATTTAAATATTTCTTACGAAATAATAGTAAAATGCAATAACTTTTTTATAAAAAAAATTAATTATTATAATTTTCGGAATTTTCCGAGAGGTGAAAATAACACAATTCTTATTATTTTGTTGAGCTACCCCAGTTTAAATAAATTAAGGTTCTACGTGCGATAAACGCCGAGATATTGCAAATTTTGCTAGCGCGCTTCAATTTGATGTTCTAATCTAAAAAAATACAGCTCGGACAGCTCTCCACTTCACTTTTTTGTATCGGTATTTTACCGTACAACAATTTTAACTGGTTATAAATTTTTACTCTTTTACTGTATATGGTACCTATAAGTTGGAAATAGATCTTTATTTGAAATTATTTTAATTTTCGGCTCCTAATGTTAATAAACAATGGATATATGATTTTAAGAATAAAACGTATTGATTTTAAGAATAAAATGCTATCTTGATTCCTATTAGCTATAGAAGGTTCTGTGTTTTTTCACCGCCTATATATTGAGCCTACTTATTATAAGCGGGTGAAAAAACAAAATCAAAGTTATTATAATTGTTTATAAGTTAAAAAGGCAGCCCTTTTTAAATTTTTTATAATAAAATATACACTAAAACTAAAGCGTCAAAAAATCGATTGCAATGTATAAAATAGCTGTTTGTCACTGTGAGTCACTGTTTGTTGTTTAATATCTCTCCAGGATAAACAAATTAATGAACTTCTAAACAATTTGCTCTATCTTGGTGATATTTAGCACACTTTAATAATTCATTAATTGCTATAATATTAAGTAGCTATATTTCATGTCGTTATGCATAAACAAAGGTAATAACAATTATAAGTTCATGCAAAAATAATGGTTTTTTGCAATTATTTTGATCAATTTTTTATGTATGTTAATAGAGATACCCTTAAAATTACCCGTTAAAATGATGGTACTAGTATAATACAGCCACTGAAAAGTAGAGGGGAGAACTGTCCGCTGCAATATCTCAGCTTGGTACTGGTTCTTGGTCATAGGAGGTTCTGTTTTTAGAAAGTATGCTTTTTAACAAACTTTTTATTAAGCCTACTTACAACTTTAAAAAATATCATATTTATTATAAATATTTAGACGCTAATAAGTCAGCCCTTTTTCAAACTGTTGTTAACACACACACACACGCAGTGATCAACCCTGCCCCTAAGAACATGTGTATACCAATGTAAGAATGGGATCCACATGTCCGAAGATCAAACCGGTCACACTTCGCTAGTCGAAGTGGTACCTATCTGACCCCCAGGCTTTTCCACCACCCCTCCTCATCGTGTGACTTACGTGAGGAGGCTTATGATCTGAAATTTACTTAAGATGCCCTGGGTAATAGGACATCCTCGGTTTTTAGTGAATGTGGTTATGCCACCTAACTGTAGGGGTAGCCACATCTAGGCTTTTCTCCCTATTTACTTTACTGACTCTATTGATTTTACTCTAGCTTTATGTCGGGACTTGAGTCCCTAAAAAAAGAAAAAAGAGCGTATGTTCCGACCATAGAGCCATCAGCCTGAGCTGATGACTCTATGTCCGGAAAAGAGTGTGTGCTCGGTCACTCAGCCACCGATTTGGCAAAATAAATTTTGTTCTCCTCGCCGGCTGAGCACCCGAGAGGGGTCCGGCCACCAAGCCCATGTATGCCGCACATGACCTCAGTGCTTGGATTTCGCGAGTAGATCTTTCATTTCGATCTGCCTTAAGGGCCTAGTCCGCGGAGCGGTATATAGAAGGCCTGGCGGGCCCCTTCTATATTTGCTATATAAGGTAAATTTACGTTAAACGGTTTAATGAAAAGTATGAATATATCAATATGAATTTACGTTATTTAATCAGAAAACACATTTTTTTTTGTGGACTTCCTTGTGGCTTCGGGACTATAAAATGCCTGGACAACAATTCTTTCCTTTTTTCCTTAATCCTATTTGTGTGCGTGTATTGGGGTGTGCATTCCCAAGTGTATAATGTTCTCACACACCCCGGTGTATATTGGACTTATAATTACCTAAAAACCTAAAAACCTAAAAAAGAAAAGCGTACCCTCTCGCCAGAGTTTTTTTTGGTGTGTTTTCTGATTGACTGCATTTCTTTGTTCGTTCTTCTTGCAACCATCTCATTCTTTATTTATTCGTTCGGGTTCTCCCTATATCGAGCTATCTGTTGTTTTGGTCTTCTGTGTACCGTCCTTGTGTTTTCATTGTAGTTAGTCAGCTCTCTTAACATTCTGCTGGGGTGGTTTCTTAGTCCGTTGAAAATTTCATATGCTCTCTCGTCTAGCGTGCGTAGGATTCTTGTTTGTCCTGAGTTTCTATATACATATCTCAAGGGTACGTACCTTGGTATCTCAAGGACATCTCTGACTATTTGATTTTAAGTAGTCTGTATCTTTTTCCTGTTTGTTTTACAGGTGTGTCCCCACGCAGCGGATGCATATGTTAAGACTGACAGGATAATACTATTCGCAACCCTGATTTTGGTTTTAAATCGTAGTTTACTTTTCCTTCCAATAAGTGTTAAGAGCTGACTTTTTAACGTTTTGGCTTTGCGTATTTGCTGATTGATGTGCTCAGTGAACGTTAGCTTCTTATCTAGATGTACCCCTAGGTATTTAGCCTGGTTGGTCCAGTCTACTGGGGTGTTTTCGATTGTAATTTCGCGATTTGGTACATTTCTTCTGTGACTAAACATTACAGCCTGCGTTTTGTCTGGATTTAGGGCTATTTTCCATTTTATGCACCATCTTTGGAATCTGTTTAGTGCTCTTTGCAGATGATTAGCTGCATGATCCGGGTTTCTCCAGCTAACAGCTATTGCTGTGTCGTCAGCGTAAAGACTCAACAGAGAGCCTGGCTCTTTTGACGTGTCGGCCGTATAGATGGTGTACAGTGTACCGCTTCCTGAGGCACACCCGCCTCCAAGGTCCCTACTTCGAATAGGGTTGCCCCTATTCAAACTCTGAACCTTCTGTTGGCAAGATATGACGCAAGGAGGCATGTCATCGCCTCACTGTAACCAAATTTATTCATTTTATAGATGAGTCCATGGTGCCAGACTCTGTCGAAGGCTTTGCTGACGTCCAGAAAAGCTGTAGCTGTGTACATTTTTTCATTAAATCCTTTGGTGATGAATTCTGTAAGTCGTAGTACCTGTAATTCACAGGAGTGTTCGCTTCTGAACCCGAATTGAGCCTCTGGTATGGTTCCTAGCATTTGTGATTCTTCATTGAGTCTTTTTAGTATGGCTCTTTCCGCTATCTTGCTTATAGATGATAATATGCTGAAGGTCTGTAATTTTGCGGAATATGCCGTTTTTACCAGGTTTTGCAATCATTATTACGTGTGCCTCTTTCCACCTGTCTGGGAAATATCGTAGTTTTAGCATGTTGTTTATTATGTTAGTGATATATTATAAACAATAGCTTTTGTTGGTAGATTTTTCAGCGCCCTATTTGTGATGTTCTCGGGTCCTGGGGCTTTTTTGGCATTTGTCATTTTTATAAGTTCCTTTATTTCTTCGGGAGATGTATGTGTAATACCTATTCTGCCCTTTTTCCTTCTAAGTCTTCTCGCTGTTCTTTCTACCTCTTCTTCAAAGTCTATGTCATCGACGGGGTGTTCGTTGTTTCTACACGCCCTTTCTAGTTCGTCCTTCATGACTTCGGCTTTGTCGATTTCCGTATGGACAATAAACTGTTGTTAAAGAATTTTTAGTGAACCTTTTAAATGAAGCATTAAAGAGTCGATGGCGATTCATTAAATACCTCTACAGTGACTGTTTGGGCAAGCACAGTTGTTTAAATAATCGCTCCCCGGGATAAACAAATTAAATAACTTATAAACTATTTAGACGATCGGTTTGTAACTTAAATTTTTTTAATAAATTATGAACTCCCACAATTTTAAGTGGTGTTATATTACATGTGGTTGTGCAAAACAATTATTTATACATATAAACTATATAAATATAAATAAAAACTCTTATTGATAATATTTTTTTCTAGAATGTATAATACGCTTTTTATAGGCAAAAAATATGTTTATCCCTTTTTAAGATGTTCCTATAAATAAACTAAATATAAAAGCATCTAATACTACCAAGTAGAAGAAGCTCAGGCTCCTCCTCAGGCTACAAGTACGAATTTTCCAGAATTTTAAAATCTTAATCAAAAAAGGCAAGTTTCTCTTTCTCCTTATTCACCCCCACTACAACAGAATAATTTAATGTTTTGTCGACATAAACTTGTCTTACATACAGATTGAACCAATTTAAAACGGAACAAATGTCTGTTTGAACTGCATTTGAAATAGTGGACCAATATAAAACTTGGACAAAAATAAATCCATACCCGGTGATAGACATTGTATAAAATATCGTTCAACTATCTGTCTCCTTTAAAGGAAAGAGGAGCTTGCCTTATAGTCGGAGAGATAGAGCCGAAATTTTGAACTTATCAGTAATATGACATTTCTCTATTGGAATATATTCATTGTAACTGGGTTAAGACTTTGCCTTACAGGCGGACGCCCCTCGTAGTACAGGGGGTGGCTATACAGGGATGAAGTTGTCATTTTTTTCGGAAAAATTAACGACCGATAATATGGCTGAACATTTGCCCAGATCTTGGTATAACTAGACGAAATCCCAAAGGGCGGACGCGAGAGTGGATAATAAGGGGTGGCGGACAGGGGTGAAGTTGCAATTTTTTGGGGAAAAATTAACGATAAGTAATATGTCCGCATTTTCATGGCTTATTATTTAGCCCCTAAAAACTCTAAATCCAAAAGGGCAGACAGCTGGGTTGGTACAGAGAGCCATAAAACGGGGTCAAATGTACCACTTACCTGCGCATTTTAGGTCTCGGTAACAATTTTCAAACTGATTTTATTATGATATTTTTATACCGATTGATTTGGAAATTTGTATGCTTACTTCTGTTACTATTCTGAAAAGCGTCAAGTAGAGTTTTCCTCAAATTTTTCAAAAAAATTTCTGTAAATGAAAATTTTCGTAATTTTTTTAAGGTAAAATCTAATTTGTAGAATCCTTTCGATTTTCTGCCAGTTATACCATGATTTTTTTCCAAAAATTTTCAAACGATTTTTCCGATAAGAAAAAAAAATTTAGAAAAACTTCGTCATTTTTCTCAGTCTCATTGATGTTTTCACATTCATCATCTTCGTCACTTTCACTTTCAATAATATCACATTCATTATCTGCTTCATTTCCAATCACTAATTCTCGAACTGATTCTGGCATCTGAGGCCCACTAAACCATTTGGATTTATATGTTTCATCTTCAAACTCCCAACCATGTTTTTCAACAATCAATTCTGTTGGTACTTTTTTATGAGCATTTGTCCAAATATTTGAAATATAATGAGCTCGCAGTAGATGTTGGTGTAATTCATCTTGACATGGTGGTAAGCTTGAAGCATCGAAATTTTTTAGTTTTTTTTTTTTAAGGCTCGTTCACATCATGCAATTTATACTGCCGGTTAAATAGTAAAAATCTGACATCGTTTACTTTTCTTTTTGGAATTGTTCTCGTCAGTCCTGTTCCATATAAGTGACTAAGGTTTCAAAAACTTCATTACAATCGAAGTCAGTTTCACCAAGTTGAATAAAAGCATCTTGATACTTATTACATTTAGCGCATGCGTCTAGAATTACTGATCTAAATGAACGCGCATCATTATTATTTTATTATTTTAAAATAATAATGATGTAAAATTAATGTCCAAACAGAATTTGTAAAATTATATTAAACTAATTAAAAAAAATTCAATCAATTTGAAAGTTAAAAAAAGTATTGAAAATATCTACAAAGAAAATTTCAAAACTTAAAAAATTGATAATTCCACTATTAAATTGATTTTTATTAATAATTATTTGTAAAATGTTAAAGGAATTCTACAAATTGAATTTTACCTATTGATAAATAGAAATAATATATTTTGTATTTGATTATTAATGTAATAATAAATCAAATTTTTCTTATATCTGAACAATCATTATTTATGCAATATAAATTTAAAAACCTTTTTATTGTAATAAAAAATAAGTAAAATTACTATTTGTTATACCAAAAATATTTAATAGTTAACATTATAAAATTACTTTAATTTAATAAAATATCAAATATCAAACATTTATTCAATTAAAAATTAATTCGTAAAATATTTTTATTTAAGAAAAAAATGTGATTTGTAAAGTAAATATGACTTTAGTTTGAAAAAAAAAAACATTATCATAATATCATTTTAAAACTACAAAATATTCTATAAAAGATTCAGACGATGACGTAGAGATTTATCAAATGTTTTAGAAAAGTTTTTCTAAATTTTTTTTTCTTATCGGAGAAAGCGTTTGAAAATTTTTGGAAAAAAATCATGGTATAACTTACAGAAAATTGAAAGGATTCTACAAATTAGATTTTACCTCAAAAAATTACGAAAATTTTCATTTACGGAAATTTTTTGGGAAAATTTTGAGGAAAACTCTACTTGACGCTTCCCAGAATAGTAACAGAAGTGAGCATACAAATTTTCAAATCAATAGGTATAAAAATATCATAATAAAATCAGTTTGAAAATTGTTACCGAGACCTAAAATGCGCAGGCAAGTGGTACATTTGACCCCGTTTTGTGGCTCTCTGTACCAACCCAGCTGTCCGTCCTTTTGAATTTAAAGTTTTTAGGGGCTAAATAATGAGCCATGGCGGACATATTACTTATCGTTAATTTTTCCCCAAAAAATTGCAACTTCACCCCTGTCCGCCACCCCTTATGTATCCACTTTCGCGTCCGCCCTTTGGGATTTCGTCTAGTTATACCAAGATCTTACTCTGGGCAAATTTTCAGCCATATTATCGATCGTTAATTTTTCCGAAAAAAATTTCAACTTCATCCCTGTATAGCCACCCCCTGTACCACGAGGGGCGTCCGCCTGTAAGGCAAAGTCTTAACCCAGTTACAATGAATATATTCCAATAGAGAAATGTCATATTACTGATCAGTTCAAAATTTCGGCTCTATCTCTTGGACTATAAGGAAGCGATAAGTGGTTTGACAGCATAATAACTGCTTGTTTAGTCTAGTTTTTTCAGTGATTCTAGGCAACCTATTTGGGTGGAGTTTTGACTTGTTCTTGAATGAGTTCCGAATCCAGCAGCCCGCTGAAGTATTGGATTTTTATCCTAGAGCCTAGACCTAGAGCGGAGTTGAGCCGAAATATATTGATTTCGTATGTTCCGTTTTAAATTCGTTCAATCTGTATATATTCACTAATTACAAACATAATTAATAATCAAGAAAAAATTTAATTAATTAAGATAAGTGGCAATATTATTTCAATTTTCTACAATAATGAAGACAATTAAGACAATCCGTTCTTACAGATAGTAAAAATGACTTCTAAAAATATTACAAGAAAACTAACTATATTTCAATGAAATTGGAGATCTATTTATAGTAACAAAGACAGTCTGATATATCATATTAACAATAACCATAAAGATATAATTGTCCTTTCAGAATTATGGCTCACAGACGGTCATAATTTTAGGATTAAAGGATATAACTTTATCAATAAATGTCGTGAACCTGGTTACGGTGTTATAGGTATTTTCATCAGACAGGGAATTAATTACCAAGATTCCGAAAGTAATGATAATTTCGATGCGCTGTTTAACTTTTAAGTGAAATTAATCTGTCATTAGTATTAATTTATAGACCATCAAATATTGGGATAGAAAAAATGACTGGATACTGGATACTATACCCCCAACTTCATCTAGCAAAAACTATTTTTGCGGTGATTTTAACACTCACCACGGTATGTGAAAGCCAATTGCAGATTACCGTAATGGTAGAATATACATTTGAAATAGAAATTGGTACGCTCATTAATTTAAACAGACATTTAACCCCAGTAGACAAAATCAATTTTTTTTAAATGCAATTGCGGTCGCAGCATCGAAATTTATGTCTCAGTAAATATTTTACATCTTCTGTACAGCAGACTACTAGCAACCAACAAAGTCATCATAGCAAGAATGATCGCCAACGTTCGAAATGGACAGGCACCCTAAGAAGAAGGATCTTCTGTACCAAGATCTTATTGGTGGGACGAGGAATGTTCTGCAATTTTTAAGAAGCGAAAGGAAGCTCATAACGAATTTAAAAAATAAGACAATTTTATCAATTATCGACACTATCAAAACATTTTCACTAATAAGCTTAATGTCAAACATAGTTTCAAACTTCAACAAAAAACAGTCGAAAAACTTTTTTGGATAAAGTAAATAAAAACATTCTTTTGACTGAGATATAGAACAATATCTATTTGCAAGATCACTATCTAAGATCTATTTGCAATAAACATTATCAAAAAGGAAAACCACAATTAGACGAAAACCAAAAATTTCTTGATACATTGGCTCCTACATCAGCTTCGAGTCCATTTTTTAACGACAAACATAATTAATTTTACTTTTACCAAGACACAGACACACTAGAAATTGTATAAGATTGGTTGTTAAAACAAAAGTATTTAGTTAGTCTGAAAAATATAATAAGCTAAGAAAAAACCTAACTTACTTTTGGCCTATCCACCTATTTTATTTTATTATCGTGTATTATTCCACGTTGCAAAAGACAGAGAAGCTTTTAAAAATGTGGTCGCCAACCTCCGTTAATGGGGACGGCATAGGAAGAAGATCGTGTATTACAAAAACTTTCAAAAGGCTTTTAAAATTTAGACTCGAACATTTTGTCGAAAACAGACTACTGCTACCAAAATATCAGTATGGATTTAATAGAGGCATAGGTACAATAATTGACGCAATCTCCTATTTAGTTACAGGCGTACAATTCTGTATCAAAAAATAATTACAGGTTATGTCTTTTTGCTGACCTTAAACGGGCTTTTGGTATGATGTGGTAGATTTGGAAGTAGTATCTTCATAAATAGTGACTTTTGTACCAATTAAAGAGTCTGTGCGAATATTTTAAATATGTTTCTCAATAGAAAAATATTTTTACGATCATCATAACGTTTAACATGGTCCAAGAGTACTTTACAACGGGCTTCCACAAGGTTATATTTTGAGTCTTCTTTTGATTAACTTACACACTGAAGACTTACATGATTTGTTAAGCGATAATATACCAATTATTCGATATGCGGATGATTTGCACATTTATGTCACCCATAATACCTACGATCGCTGCATGATAGATTTATGACATACTTTCGACAAGTTACAAAACTGGTTCGACGATACGAATTTTAATGTTTCAGCAGAAAAGATAGCTGTGATGTGCCTCACAAGGCAGATATATCAGTTAGTCAATAATTGCTCTTTAGGTAAATACACTATCCTTATGGTAGATGAATATAAATATTTAAGTTTAATTATAGATAAAAAACTTTAATGCACTAATCACATTAAGTTTATCAAACAAAGATGTGAAAAGGGAATTAATGTTCTGCGTTTCCTCTCCCAACCGAGCTGAGATGTGGATCAACAAATTTCCTTAATGCGCTACAAGTGTTACATTCACTCGATTTTGTATTATAGGTGTTCTACCTCAACCAACTTACTTCCGATCGAATACAGTATAAAGCTCTAAGAATATGTTTGGGAACCATGCGTCGTCGTCACGGGAAAACTCACTAAGTCAATTTTTGTCAAAATTAAGTTAACTGTACTGATCGATTCACAATATCAATTTTCACAGTCTGGCAGATATCATGAAGTCCTACAAAGCACGTAGAGTTAGCTGCCTACAGCATTGAATATATTTAAGTGCAAAACTACTATTTTGTTATCAGGCAGAAGTCACTAACTGGACGTAATGATGTTTGCCTGATTACGATGCGGCAGATACTAGTAAAGGGTATTAGTTAACGAATGATAAAATCAATCAGTTATTTTGTGTTTGCTGTCTCTTTCTATAACAAACGTTTGTTATTTAAAGAAAAGACAGCAGATACAAAATAAGTGATTGATATGGTCGTTCATGACTAATCTTTCATTTTTTCGACTGTAGTGTAAGCACATGTTGATTTGTGTAAATCGTAATTGATCAAAGTGCTTGCATACCAAAAAGTTTAGCATCATACAAGAGAATATTTGGTAAGAAATATGCAACAGATATAAATTAGCAACAGATGAGGACAAAATAAATTTACAGCAAGCCTATGACGAACGCAAACAGCGTGAAAAGGATGCCAATGCTGCCAAGGACAGTGATAAGAAAAGAGCAACTAAAAATCCTAATTTTGTCACTGCTTCTTTTGACCTTCAAAGTGGGCTGCAAATGTATTCACATGTCAAAGCATTACTAGACGTGTACAATTGCATCAGTAATTTTCTTGACTTTTATAAGGATGAATTTTAGACAACAATTAAAATTAAAATATTCGTTTTCTCAGATCTCTTATTTTGGACTTAATGACTTTTGCCGCGACGACGACGCATGGTAATTTCACCAAATCATGCCATTCTGACAAAGTCCCAAAAACTGACTCTTAGTTTTCGAATACAGTTTTCAGCTGATAAAAGTTTATTAAAATAAAAATATTACAGCAGTGATTTGACCACAAAAATGAACTTTCTTGTAATTGAAAATTTGACAAATCGTTATTAGAAACAGAAAAGCTCTCCTCCTTTGGTAGATGTTTTTATTGATACGAACTTATTTCAAACCGATATTGTTTATTTTAATAAAATGCCATTGTATCCACAAAATTTCGATTCTACAATTGACAGACATAATACCATATTTTGTGAGTATTCAGATTGTAATATCTTAAACGAAGCAATGATAAAATTCATTCTGAATAACCTCGGGTCGAACTTTACAAAAATATATAAAGATGTATCAAAAGTGGATCGAAATATTCTTTTTCTTGATGTTCTTGATCCGTTACGAATGTTGGCGATCATCATGGCAATCTTTATCTTATCTGCAGCAGAGCGGAAAAGCTACACAGATGTTGTATTGAAACAGATTCTGAGATTCTTTAACCAAGATGTTCTTCTTCTTCCTGGACCTCATTTTCCAAATATTTTTTCTTGCAGGATGGCTTGAAGGAGAGCATATCTGGATTCATTTCGCATTATATGTCCGAAGAACTGCCACTTTCAAAATTTGATGTTGGTCAGTACCTCTCGGTTCTTATTTATTCTTCTGAGAACCTCCTCATTTGTGACTCGGTCAGTCCACGGAATCTTAAGCATTCTCCGATATAGCCACATCTCAAATGCTTCCAGTTTTCTGCACATATCTTCGTTCAAGGTTCACGATTCTTCTTCTTCTTCAGTGCCTTATCCGGTCCGGATGTTGGCGATCATCAAAGCTATCATGGTTTTGTTGACTGCTCTGCGAAACAGCTCCGCTGAGGTCATCCCAAACTATTGTCGGAGAATTTTCAACCACGACACGAGATACGACGGCGTCCCGGTTCTCTTCTGCCAAATACTTTACCCTGCATAACGAGTTGAAGAATTCGATATTTTTCTTCGTTCCGCATCACGTGGCCGAGGTACTTAAGCTTACGTTGTTTAATTAAATTAAGCACTTCTTTTTCTTTTGTCATGCGCTGTAGGACCTCAACGTTGGTGACATGGTCCAGATAAGATATTTTTAGTATCCTTCTGTATATCCACATCTCGAAGGCTGCGATTAGTTTTTCAGTGGCTTGCGTCAGTGTCCAGGCTTCAACTCCATATAGTAACACTGAAAGAACTTAGCACCTCACTATCCGCATCTCACTGCAGCACAGCAAGGATCCCAACTTAATAAATGTAGACCGTGCCATTTTAATTCTGGATCTAATCTCTTGAGCGTAGTCCCATTATACGTTGAGGGTAGTTCCGAGCTAAGTGAATCTGTCGACTCTCTCGATTCATCTATCTATCGATTCAACACCATAAGAAAGGACAGAGAAGACGTAGCATCGCAGCGATTTTATCCAAGATATTTATGATTTAGAAAAATCAGTCTTCTTCTCCTACAATATAATTTCTGGGTAGCGAATGGATACTCTTATACGATGTCAGTACAAGACAGATCTAATTCAGAGACGCGATTTTGCATACACAAGCCATGACTACATTCCAATTCCTTCAGCGGAGAAGTCATGTCATAAGCCAAATAACTCTAAATACTTACACGAAGTAGTCAGTATTTATGGTTAACATGAAGCTCAACATCCAAGAAAATATGATTGATCATAGTCTATGGAAGCGACGATCGAGACAAACAATATTACACTGTGGAGCCTCCCCGGTCATTCTCATACGAAATTCCTACAGTTTAAGACTTAAACAATACCCGTAAATATTGGAATTTTCAAAAAGATTAAAATATTAGAAATTAGTATTTTGGCATAAATGAACTGACCTAACCTTCATTTGGAGCATGTGAACATTATGAAGAAACGCTATACTATTCTAGGAGTGAGGACAATGATACACATCACAGGAACGGAGTTGGTATATTTATAGCATCTCATTTTAAAAATATGTTAAAATTTTTATACCTATTAGTGACAGATTAGTATTAATTCAATTAAACAGCAGATCATTTACTGTAAATATTAGGTAAATATTTAGGTATACGCTGCTACGGCATTTTTGTAAAAATTCACGAATTGTGGAATATTGTTACGTATTCAACGGTACATATATTTAATGCCACTAATATTACAGACAGGCACCCTTTAAAGTTG
The DNA here is from genome assembly GCF_040954645.1 of Diabrotica undecimpunctata. Classification (NCBI taxonomy): domain Eukaryota; kingdom Metazoa; phylum Arthropoda; class Insecta; order Coleoptera; family Chrysomelidae; genus Diabrotica; species Diabrotica undecimpunctata. The sequence continues at coordinate 61,917,818 of NC_092805.1, read as the reverse complement.
ACTTCGTCGATTTTTGTGAGATTAAGTGTTATAATTAGAAATTAAAGAGCAAATACAAAAGATCAAAAATACAAACAAATCGTGATCGGAATTATAGCTTACTTTCCTTAGGTTGTGCCAGAGAAAGTTATATCTCATTAATACAACGATTCAAAAGTAAACTTTTTGGAAACAGTATAAATGCTCCTTGGCTCATCAACAGAAGTGACATAGTATTCTAGGAATCGACACTGTTCGATAGACCATCAATAAGTAGGCGAGAAACTACGACACAGACTTTAAAGACAGATAAATTTTAATGCCACTCACTTCATTAATACGACCAATAAACGTATTTTCAATATAACGTATTTTGAATTGAACTTGTGGTTAATCCCATGTTTATGAATTTAGTACATAACACAGAAATGACGAAAGTAAAACAAAATTTAGTACCAAATTTTTGATTATTCAACTTTTAACTAATTGTAAGACTCATCTGGCAAAAAGAATCGTTTTTTTTATATTCTCATATATTCTGAAAGCTAGTTAAGAACTTAGCATAAATTTCACTGTTTCGAATCGTCAATTAATCATCCGGCATCATTCTGTAATACTAAGAGAAATTCTCGAGGAAGCTAGGACCACAATGGTTTGGGTGCCAAAATAATTATGATGATTATGTAATATTATATCAACTTAAAACAAAATTTTACAAAATGGAGTTTGGGAAACATTGCAATTTGATAGAAATTTTTTTTACTCTCCTGTATTTTTTAGTTAAAACATTATCAAAAGTAAAAATAAATTTTTCTTAAACTTTTCTTAAATTTATATGGAAATCTTCTTATATCCTTTAAATTAAACCTATCTCTTTCTTAGGCGTATAATGTAACAAAAGCCTTTTATACTGTATTCTTCTTATATTTCCTATTTATAAAGTGTTATATCTCGTTCCGTCATTCAAAGATTTTTCAATTCTTTATTTTCCATAACCCTGCCTATCCAATTATGGAATCAATAAGAAACTGCAATCTCAAGAATATCTTACATGGTGATCCACCTTTCCCTGGATATTTTTGTTTAATAATTTATAAAGTAAATTTAATATATATATATATATATATATATATATATATATATATATATATATATATATATGATATAATATAAATATATATATACTTATATAATATATATATATATATATATATATATATATATATATATATATATATATATATATATATATATATATATATATATATATATGGGTTTTTCGGTCAAAACGTGGAGAAAAAGACAAAGAAGGTGATTACTTCATCTATTTATTTGAAGACGTTTCGCTATCTAATCAGAAAGCATCATCAGTTTATCTAAAAAGAATAATATGAAAAACCAAAGGTTTATGATCTTTGGAACTGAGTAATTAATAAGAATTATATGAATCAAATTAATTTAAAATTTTATTAAACTATTTTATCAAAAATTATTTTATATACTTTATAACATTGATAATTGAATCAATAAAATATTAGGTGAATAGCAATCATGATTTAAGTAAAAAAAAAAAGAAAATTATATTTGAATTTATTTAAAAGTAAAAATGTATACAAAAATACACCATAGGAGACCATTTTAATCGAAGACGTTTCTAGCTTTATATTTCCGAAGCATCATTAGTAATCGAAAATACAAACAAATGACAAAGAGTTCATAAAATATATAGGTGTTAATAGTTCATAACTTACAACTTAATAATATGTAGTTTATTATCTATGTTATGTATGTACTGTAAAATTTACTCAACATTTAAAACTAACTTAACAAAAAGAAAATCACACAAACTCTGCAGTTAATAATGTTCATATTCGAAAATACGAAGATTTAGATATTTAAAACGGACATTTATATATATATATATATATATTATTAATTAATTAATTAATTACTATTTTAATATTTTAATGGGAATAAGCCACAATTGAAGGTTAAAATAAGTTTATTTACATTTCAATCTCCACTTCGGAAATCGTTCTCAAAATTCAAACATTATTAAATTAAACAATTCTTTTTATTTAATTTATTTTTCTTTAATGCAAAAATTCTCTATTTTTCCTGACCGTTCCTATCCAATTATGGAATCAATCAGAAACTGCAATCTCAAAAATTTCTTACATGGTAATCAACCTTTTCTGGATATAGCCATAATATTTTATTTCATCAGAGCAATAGCAAGCTTTTGCTACAAGCGACTAATATTTGCAAATTTTCGACAGGCGAGAGGACAGAAAACAATTATTTATTTAATAGTTTAGTTCTTCGCCACCAGAGCAGGTGGCACCTCTGTGCTCGAGCCACTGAAACTTGGTTTAAAACGGAATCAGCTGGAGTTTTTGACGAAGACATCTTCATACAAGTCACAAAATTGATTTTGAAAACTTTAGAACCATAGCCTCCATCCAATTCTATAAACTAAGAATTATCCGAGAAGCTATAGTATATAAAAAAAGGCCAAATTATCTCAATAAAAGAGATGACGGTATACGGTTACCTTTGACTTGGAGACCCCTCAAAGAAAATATCGTCCGCTCCACAGGTCAATTAAAATTGTACCCAAACTTGTCAACTTCCACCTAAATCACGTCACCATCGACGGTATAAGTGACCCGTCTTATGTTCTCAGTAACAGTAATGCATTGGTTAGTGATCAGTGTAGTAGTGTCTGGAAGCTCAGGAGACTAAAAATTAGGAAGCACTGAGACATCGAAGAAGATGTCGAAAGCTCGGCGCAATTATAATCGATGCGGTTCAACTCGGAAGACTGTTGAGTTTAATATTAATTCTTTTAAAAGTATTAACTTAAGCTCTAGGTTTATTATATATATATATATATATATATATATATATATATATATATATATATATATATATATATATAATAAATATATATATATAATAATATATATATATATATTTATATATATATATATATATATATATATATATATATACAGTGATGAGTGTCTTACCACCTGGCAAAATAGCGAAAAGGATAGAAGACAGATTAAGTTGTGAGATAGTACGAGATAAAGCTAGTTATTAGACGTGTCTATTTGACATCAGTCATAATTATACGGATGACCTCGAAAATATTTTATTTTAATAATTTCTGATGTTAGAATAAATGATTAAATTTATTAAGATATATTATAGTAAAAAAAATTAATTAGTAGCAATTTTAAATTATAAATCTTTAAGTTTATTTAATAATAAAAATAACTCAACTGAAATATTTGACTAAACTAAATAGGTATGATCAGTCCGAAAACAATTATTGTATCTAGAATTGGTGTAATAGTTAGAGACGTTGTCTATCGATAAGAAGACTGGGGTTCAATTCACACCAAGGGTAAAATTTTTGTTTTACTTAATCAAAAATAATAGAAAATATGATACATATTAGGTCACAAGTTTTCGAAAAACTCATTATTTACAATTTATTCTTATTTCAATGTCATAAAATAGAAATACAAAATATTTCAAATTTACCTCCAGTTTTACAGTCTTCAGTTGTGAATGGAAAATAATCCATTGAAGACTGTTTAATGTCAAATCCATCACTAAATTCTCAGTGTTAATATCAATTCCTCTGTACAAGTAATGATTTTCAAAACAATTGACGACATTGGAATGGATGAGCGCGAACAGCTACCTGCTTTATAGCTTACCAAATCATCAAGCCTTCAAATAAGCCAAGTTATCAAATAATAACACCTCGAGAAGTGTTTTTTGCGGTAAACAGAAACTTTTTATCGAAAAAACAATTCGTGAAAAGGATTTTAACGGTCGAGGAAAAAGTGCAAATTGTTGTCTGGCATGTGAATGGATTATCAGACAACATGATTAGACAAAAATTTGTAAATATGTTTCCAAATAGGCCGGCTCCAGCACGAACAACAATTCAGTCTATTATACGTACTTTTTTTACTTATGGATCCGTGTTCGATCCAAGAGGAGTTCGTAGACGAAGGGAGGTAAATCCAAATTTGGAACTAAGGGACACTTTGATTTGTGCAAGTATTGAGCAAAATCCTATCCAATCAACACCTCGTCTCGGAGAACAATGTGGGGAATTCCAAGATTTAGAGTAGGTGAAATTTTGTAAAGACATCGATACCGTCCCTATAAACTTCATAAATCCAACGAACAATTCCCGGGGGATCAATATAGACGTTTAGAATTTTGTCAAACTGCAATGGAAATGTCACATCAAGATGAACATTTTTTAAAGAACGTTTTGTTCACCGATGAATGTACGTTTTCATTGCATGGCCGTCACAATTCAATCAATTCTAGGTATTGATCTCGAGGAAATCCTCGTCAGATTTATGTCGCTCGTACCCAGCGTCTTCGAAAAGTAAATGTTTGGGGAGGCATAATAGGGAATCATGTCATTGGTCAATTTTTTATAGACGGTATGTTGACTGGGCGGAAATACTTGGAACTTCTGCAAAATGAAATTGTCCCAGCCCTTTGTAATTTACCAATACCTTTTGATTCCATATGATTTCAACACGATGGTTGTCCTGCACATAATTCTCGCATCGTTAGTGAATATCTCAGTGCGACTTTTCCTAATCGATTTATTAGTGACCACGGATATTTTTTTATTTTTGTAGAATTTTTACTTATTTAAACATTCTTTAAAAGTTTTTACTTTATTTTCGAAAGTACGACGATACTATTTTGTCAATAAGATTTTTTGTTTTAACTTTAGTTTTTGTTTAGTTTTGTTTAGTGATTCAGAGCAAAACGATCTTTGCATAATTTCAAATTATTAAAAACAAAAAAAAAACACATGTGGGTTTTGAACTCTAATCGTCTGCGATGTCTGTATCGCAATGTCGAATTCTTACCACTAATCCACACGAAGGATTTATAATTATTCCGTGACAAGAGTGTATGAAACTCCTGAAATCATAGTAGAAATTATTCTTGGTTAATAATTTAAAACTTTAGATTAAATAATCACTACACATTTTTGCTTTATTGTGGTCAATCAGTTTTTACTTTATGCGAAATTAAAAAATGGAAATACGTCACACATTCGACGTTACTCATAATAATTATGACCGAGGTGATTTAGCTCGAATCTAACGTCTAAAGGTGTGAGACTGTCGTTAGTGGTAATGTAATGTAATATAAATTATAGGTTTTTCCGATTATTTCTCACCTCTACGAGTTTCATCTCTTTTTATTTCACAAGGTAACTGTGTTTTCTATCTCTTACGTTAAAAAGCCGGGTGGTAAGACACTCATCACTGTATATATATATAAATATATATATATATATATATATATATATATATATATATATATATATATATATATATATAATATCTGGTCATCTATTAATTATTTCAATGAGCATCATGTATTATGGGACAGTTTCGATCGTATCAACACACAGACAGCCCTAAAAACTTTCGAATTTAAGACTGAAACTTAGAAACGCAAATTAGCGTATTTAGTTGCCGAACAAATTTCAAAACCTACAACTTTTAAAGCCACTAAAGTCATTCACAATATTTCTAATACCGTTAATTCGACCATTGTTGCTCAGGCTTTAGCAATAGATTTCAATTACTTTGTTATCCGAGTCATGTTCCAATTGCAAGATTCATTTCTCAAACTTAAGAAGCCATCCTTAGTTTACCTACCGAAGATGCTGAAACAACGAGACAAGACATCGCTAGAGTTCTTAGAAACTGAAAGCCTCCTACTCCGAATGTTAGCCAATCCAAGAAAAAAAGCCCTGAAAGAACTTAAGTCAAATCCAAACCTAAGTCATCCTTCCCTCCGATGAATAAAATACCACTGTCATACTAAACACTTCTTTTTACATCAATAAAATCTCAAATTTCATGGAAATACATATATTTTTGGACTATGCAAAATATCTCTTTCTTTCTCTCTAGGCTACCGTTTACCGTAAAAACCGGACACTCTTTTTCCTTCATTAGTCATAACGACTAGTTAAAAACAAAAAAGTACATCATGTGTACACGTAATAAACCTATTTTAAACCGCTTAAGATAAGTTGAACTTATATGAGAAACACCTGACGTATGATAAGTGTCTGAGTGTGAATACCGCGGGCGTATTTGTATAAGGGTAGTATTATTTAGTATTCTTTTGAAACAAACTTGATATAGTCGTAACAACTGTGAAATTATCTTTAATGATTTTGCATAGAACCCCTAATTGTACAAGAATGATTTGAAATTTCCTTTTTGAGTTTAAAAGTATTGCTTGGTCGATTGGTTTAGGTGTCGATTTCATAGCAGTAGCATCTTAGGTATATGTATTAGCAGCATCAGAGATATTACAATCACTCATGTAGTGAACAGTAATAAATTTTGATTTTATTCTATGTTCTGCACCTTCAAATTAAACAATTAAATGAGCGTCATAATGCAATAATGGTAACCTATTTTAGCGGTGGTGTAACGTTGACAAATGATGTTGCTAACTGCTCAGTAACAATAAATTATTAACAACAGTCTTATAAATTTAAATTGTTTTACAGGTTTGCAACAGCAACATAAGCCGATGACCATTTAATTACCAAGCGGTCCCCAGGTTAAAAAGTCCAAGTTGCAGATACGCAGCATCCTAATCTTTGACTTCTAATTCTTAAGATTCTGTTTACTTTCTAAGGTTGGCGATCAACATGACTTTTTATTGTATTCACAGCTGCTCTAAAAGCTAGTTAGACCAGATAATCCACTCTCTGAGATTGGTGACATTCCGTGTCTCCGTGACATTCATTGCCTTCCCAAGCTACACTTTCCTAAAATATTTCCTTGGTTGATCTTCTACAAAGGTTTGTATTTTAATCCTATCATTGTATGGCCAAAGTATTGTAGTTTTCGTATCTTTATTTCAATATTTAGTTCGTTTCTTTTGAAAGTCTTGGCAAGACTTCTTTATTTGTGATTATGTCTACATAAGATATTTTCAGGATTCTTATGTAAAGCTACATTTCGAAAACTTCCACTTTTATTTCATCACTGTAGTAAGAGTACTGCCTCTATACCGTATAGAATGATACGAAATATGTATCATCTAAGGATGTGAATGTTTATGTCGACACTTAAAGTTCTGTTGAAAAAAAAAAAATATTTTCATAAATTAATTACGTGCAATATCAATAATTTTGGTTGTTAGTTACTTTGAAAAATCAATACCCTCATTCATTCAAATTTCAAGATATTCATATTTATATACACGTCTGATATTTTGGTCATCAATAATAAATTGGACATTATTATTTGGTTTCTTGGTGAAGATTGGAAACTTGATTTTATCCAAGTTTATAACGTCAACTTGCTCTATAAACTTTTGGACTATTCTCCTGCAAGTCTTTAATATGTTTTGCCATTAAAATGGTGTCATCTGCATATCTCAAGTTATTAATAGGCATTCCGTTTACTAAAACGCCAGCGGTTTCTTTGTACACTGCATAATAACTTCCGAGTACAAGTTAAATAGTAATGGAGAGAGAATACAAGCTTGCAGTACCTCTCTTTTAATTTTTATATTCTTCGATTATGTGTTATCTAGTTTTATGTACGCCGTCTGGTAATATTATAACCCGACAGCGCAATGTCTATTTGCGATATAATACAATCGCCTTTTCACAATCTATGAAGCAAGCATACACAGCGTTATTTACATTCAGCAGCGTTGTGTTAATACGTTTAAACAAAACGAAGCTTCCCTAGTTCCCACTCTACTGCAAAATCCGAACTGTGTGCTACTTAGGCTAGAATCTAACTTTTTGTAAATACGGTTATGTATAATTTTTTAAAATAACTTCAGTGTATGGATCACAGGATTCTAACAGATATATCGAGATAGGTTAAAATAAAGGTTTTTTTTTAATAAAGCAAGTTGTGTGTATAAGCAAGTTATGTGTATATATAGAATTATATATGTACTTTGTTACTTGAAAATACTTCACGTAATGTGTAATGAAGCTTAATTTAAGGAATTATGAAAAATTTTAATAATATGCCGGGTCTGCCATTAAACATATATTCTAGGTGGTCCTTAGGTAGATAGCAATACACTAAATTGTTTACTTTTAAATATTTAGATAATAAACAATATATAAATAAAATAACTCAATCTACTCTGATACTTCATCTATTGCTAAATCTATTGATGGTGGTGACTTACCAGATTTATGGACAGATGTATGCATTTTTGGAAAGTTTGTAGAAAATCAGTGTGTGTATATTCGTGTGTGTGTGTGTGTGTGTGTGTGTGTGTGTGTGTGTGTGTGTGTGTGTGTGTGTGTGTGTGTGTGTGTGTGTGTGTGTGTGTGTGTGTGTGTGTGTGTGTGTGTGTGTGTGTGTGTGTGTGTGTGTGTGTGTGTATGTAATAGGTATGTGTGTATGTGTATTGCGAGAAATATTACCGTAAAGAGCGTATACGCTAATATTGTATAGCAATCAGATAAATAATAGATTTAAAGAGTTAACTTTAAAATTGTTATGTGATATTACCCTTCTGCAACTAATATAGGTTTTCTGAGCATTAAAGCTAACATCGGTCTTAGAGACCGACATAAAAAATATTTCCGTTAACACACTTTCAAGCGTAGGATTTTGTTTACTCTTTGTGAGTTAAATATAAACAAGAATAATACCTATTTGTAATTAATTAAGTCCCTTAAACATTAAACAAACACCAAACAAACTAAAACAATTTAACTCAAATTTAAATATAAAGAACTAGTTATGATTATAACATAGTTATTTAGATCACAAAACTGAACAAGAATTCTTAATGGCATCAGTAATAACAAAAATAAAAAAAATATTGAAAATATATATCCATACATTGTTAAAAACTCTCCAGTAAGTTCATCTAGACATTGAGTACATTTTTCAGAGAAGGGAGTCACATGTTCTAACATCGGTAATTTTTATTAGCTCTTGAAGGATCCTCTTCGGCCTAGGTAATTTTATACATTTCCTGAACTTTCAGTTTAATTGTTCGTGGTACACCAGTGAGGGTATTGCGCTCTGTGCGTGTTCTTCAACTTGTAACCAAAATCATCCAAACAATTTTGTTTTTGTACTATTTTTTCTGTTGAATAAAACAAATGAGTTGATATCAGCCATATTTATTAATCTATAGAAAAACAACCTCGGCCAACTTCTTGTGATTCGTGCATAGTTATAAGTTGCACTCAATTTATTGACCGTGTCTAAACAGCCTTTCGTCTTGTCTTGAAATGCAATCATGGTAGATTTTTCAGGCGTATTTATTTTCATTTCTGCTGGAATTTGAGGTTAGTTTTTTTAAGAGTTCCAATTATGATGAGTCCGTAATCGTTTAGAAGTTGATCCACTAAAGGAGTGCTTTTGAAAAAAATATCGATCATAACATTACGTTTGGTTTCCCATATCGGTTGACATAATCTTGGTATTTTTCCAAGAGTATATGTTTCCATTCCTATTTGGTTTGGATGGTATATATACTCTGAATCCGCACAAATCTCTAAATCCCATAACATCTTTTTAACTGTGGCGTACTATGAAATAAAGAAGAAATTCGGTAAAATTGCGTTAAATTCGTCAAACAGTTTCCGGATTATTGCCAGTTTATTAACAGATTGTCTCTCTAGTCTTGAGGTAGTATCGTCAAAACGTCAATTCTAAAAGTAGCAGTTTGAATCTTTCCGTGAGCATGGTTAAACAAAAGATTGCAGTGCTCATGCCGTTACTACTGAAAAGATCCGAAGCATTTTGATGATTTTTCCTAGCCTTACCAGCAATATAGAGTAATCCGCATTAGGCTTTCAGTTCATCTATATCTGTTAGTCTTGCTGTCCTGTTGGATTCATAATATTGTTTTAATTCGATATGTAAATTTGTGTAGAATACTATGTTTTCTAACATCTTATTTGTGAAAAGCATGCTCCATATTTCCATTGCTGTTTTCTTGTGCCTAGCTCCACCTTTTACTCCTGGCAATTGGTTACTAAGTTGTCCGTATGGATTCGAACGATCTTACGTTCGCACGTTTGCACGTTCGCACAAAGTTCTCCTAAATGCTAAAACAGAGGTCACGTCATCATCGGACATATCTTGTTCCGAATCACTATTTTCATTTTGAACTTCTAAGTGGTAGTCATCTAAACTGGAATCACTATCTTATACTTTATTAGAAAAAATTTCGTCAAAAAATCGTCTAAGTCACTCTTGTTCAGCTTCATAACTGCAGGTAGCCATGTTCTGAAAGACAAGTGTGAAATAAAGCAAACAATTAGTTTTGGCATAGTTATTATATATAAAAAAAGTGAATAAAAAGTACCTCAATAAAACCCATATAATGATTAAAAATAGGTACACAAACACTTGGCTTTTTATTAATAAAACAAATTAATCTTACTCTGCTATTCAAAAGGATAACACCAAAACTATTGGTCCCGAAGACAAAACTTGTCGATAATTGCATAAGCTTCTTTTTCTTAAAGTTCCATCTCCTATCGGAGGTTGGATATCATAACGGCTATGGTCACTTTGTTAGCTGCTGCTCTGAAAAGTTGTAGTGAACTACAGTTAAACCATTCTCTAAGGTTTTTCAGCCAGGAGATGCGTCTTCTTCCTATGCTTCTTCTTCCTTGGATCCTTCCTTGCATAATAATTCTCAGCAGCTCATATTTTTCTCCTCTGGTTATGCATTGCATAAGCACCTGACACTGAAGACTAAAACTTCATTAATAAAAACAGAAACAGATTATGCTTGAATCAGGCAGCTACTGACGGCGGCGAAGATACATAACGAACGATTCGGATATAATTGTAAAATTACGAATGGCCCGTCTCACAGACCTAATGTTAACGGAAGGTTAAATATTTATTATAGTCGTAATAAAATCCATTTAAAATCATGAATGTGTTGCTTGTGTGAGTCCATTTCAAAAGGTGAAAGAAATAATAAGTTAGACTTACTCACAATCAATTTAATTTAACTAATCGGACGACCGGTTTCGCTTTCTATAATATGCAAAGCATCATCAGGTCACGATACAAAGTTAAAATGCTGAAAACAATAATCCCATATTAGGGTGTTGTCTAATAAAGATAAAAAACATAGGTAGGTGATATAAATTATATAAATTACAGTAATTATGCCAATATTACATGTCTGTGGTTTTATAAATGAATAAAAATAATAATAATAAAATGTTTAAGCAGACAAGGTAAGACCCACAAATTGGTAACATCGTCTATTAAACTGTAATGAATCAATAAATAAATAAACAACTAAATAAACATTACTTACATGCCGGTACTCTATTAATTGATGGTTGAAAGAACATGGTTCAAACTATCTTGGATTGTTGATTGGAGAACTCAGGTTAACTATTGTAATTGTTTAACAGTAAACTGGGAAGTTCTTGAGGAGACAGATTTTATCCAATGAAGTAGAGATAGGTGGAATGTATTGTTTGTTTTATGAAAGTAATGTTCTATACCATTAATTTCTTTAAAGTTATTTAAGTTTATTCTGGAGATATATTTATTTCTCTATTATATAATATATCTCCAGAATAAACTTAAATAACTTTAAAGAAATTAATGGTATAGAACATTACTTTCATAAAACAAACAATACATTCCACCTATCTCTACTTCATTGGATAAAATCTGTCTCCTCAAGAACTTCCCAGTTTACTGTTAAACAATTACAATAGTTAACCTGAGTTCTCCAATCAACAATCCAAGATAGTTTGAACCATGTTCTTTCAACCATCAATTAATAGAGTACCGGCATGTAAGTAATGTTTATTTAGTTGTTTATTTATTTATTGATTCATTACAGTTTAATAGACGATGTTACCAATTTGTGGGTCTTACCTTGTCTGCTTAAACATTTTATTATTATTATTTTTATTCATTTATAAAACCACAGACATGTAATATTGGCATAATTACTGTAATTTATATAATTTATATCACCTACCTATGTTTTTTATCTTTATTAGACAACACCCTAATATGGGATTATTGTTTTCAGCATTTTAACTTTGTATCGTGACCTGATGATGCTTTGCATATTATAGAAAGCGAAACCGGTCGTCCGATTAGTTAAATTAAATTGATTGTGAGTAAGTCTAACTTATTATTTCTTTCACCTTTTTTAAAATCCATTTCATTTGGAAATTAAATTAAGGAAACAATAAGACTAAATAGCGTAAAACGTTATATTAAAATAAGGATTTGGTACTCTCAAAATTTTATTTCATGCAATTTTTCAATACGTTTCACAACATATTGTCTTTAATTAGACATCAGTAACTTAAAGTAAAAGCGAAAAATAAAATTCTAAATTTCAACTCTGACAACCTGTATTTTTTTTATTGTCAACATTTAATGAACGCCAATTGGTGTAGATTGTAATATAATAAAATAAAAAATATATAATCATTTATTGAAAAAAAATATTGTAAAATCACTTCTTAGAGTGCCACCTCCCTATATAGATTGGTAATCAGAATAGCTATTTTTATTTTTGAGCTCGCTGCTCTAAACAAATTAATTTATTTGCATTGATACCATCACGTCGATTCTTCAACCAAGAATTCTGAATTCGGCCAAAAGATCTTCCTTGAATCTCACCCTGTATTATGTGATGTGTCTTAAAATTTCATATTTTAGTCCCCTCATGAGGTGGCCTAGGTATTCCAGTTTTCTTGTTAGTATGGTGGTGATTTGTTCAGTTTCTCTACCAACTCTCTCCAGTACTTCTTTATTTGTAATTCTATCAGTACATTATATTTTTATTACTTTGTAATAAAACAAGCTTTCATTAAAATTTTTTGGTAACTATCAGTTATTGAAATAATACCGTTTTATAGCACAAAAAATTAAAATGATGTTTCTTTTCAAATGGAAGAAATCTGATTTTTCTCCCTTAAATCATAAAATTTCATTCAGCGAATATACACTTTTAAAAATACATACTAACCGTGATGATTTGACTATTGAGCGGAATTCATACAAATTATATTATTGCAGTAAAAGCTTTATCTATTATATTTAATCGTGGGAATAACACCTAATATTAAGTTAAAATACTCTCTATATTTGACGCTTCCATTTCCACCTCGGAAATCTTTTTTAAAATACCATTTTGACTACAATTTTCGAGTATAAATAGTATAAAATATTGTAAACAATATACAAATGTCACGAGAAAATAATTTCAGAGCCATATTTAGATAATTATATCATGCATATTATTTCATAATAACACAACATGCAATTTGTGAGGTCAAAAATATCTTGTTTTAAAATATATTTGTAAACTTTTCTAATATTGTTATACATTTTTGTTCAGAAAAAGGAAAATATTCTGAATGACTCTGTACATACATTTACGTGTTTGACAAATTTGACCTACCCTATTGACTCGCTCAAAGATAGGCTCGATTTAAAAGCAATGGCCAAGCAGTGATGTGAATGGAAAACGAGAAACTGAGAATCTGTCCCAAATTTATTCGTGAAAAAGAGAGACTGAAGACATTATCTTTACCATTTATATGCGGGTTTTTGAGGTTTTAAAGTAAATTTATTTGGAAAGAATCGAGAAAATATACAAAGAAATGGAAAATAAACGCAGTATCGCATCGTAGCGATTTCGTAAATCTGAGTTTTAAAAAAGGTCGTGCTATTCAATTGCGTGAGAGACGGAATCTTTATTTGTTGGAATTGATTGTTTTTAGACCGGAGAAAATATATTCCATGCATACAGGGCGCTAGAATTAACGATAAATTAATGCGTATTAATAAATTAATTTTTGTATCCTAAGTAAAACACTCACATTTTTTAATTTATATAATAGTCATAGTATATTATGGCATCAATGTACATAAAGAACTTTGTATTATTCTCTTTTCGGTTATAATCATAATTTCGAGTTGTGATAGTCAGAAAATATATCATCTGGACCTTATTTAAAAGATTTTGAAATAGTGACTTCAAAAATATATAACAGCTTTGTTAAAAAATTTACAGATCGAAATTATGCAAAGAAGCGTATACGGTCTCCCGTCCACTGGATCCTGAAAGCTGCGAAATCAATTCGTCCGAATTCGGTCGAAAACGGACGAAATATCTAAACACGTGGTTTGGAGAGGAACGCGTCCACTGGACCCATACCGTTCGTACGTCCGAATTCGGACGATGCCGCATCCGATCGCAGTATGTTGGGATCATGGTACAAAGACTAACATGTATATTGCGCAGGCCACTATCAGCTGATCCCCTATTGTCGACGTAGCAATGAGAGTGACCGTCATTGTTTATAATGGGAATTTTATCAATGTTTTAACTTTTGGCGTCTTTGGTAAGCTTGTAGAATATCTTTAACTCTGTATGCGAGTTTTTTGAGTAATAGTGGCTTTGTAGGTATACCTACTTTATATGGACAACATTTTAGTCTTTTAGAAGTTGTAAATAAGGTATTTTTAATCATTTTTAATTCAATACTTAATACTTAACCATACTTATACCCCTCTTGTATTTTTTATAGTTTATAAGCTAAACATAAAATGCGTTGTGCAGTAGCTACTTGTTTGAGTGATAATTAGACAAGAGGTGCCAATAAATCTGTTAGGTTTTATAGTTTTCCCAAGGGCTCTGTAGTGGAAAAACTGTGGGTTATTGTTTGTTACCGTGAAGACAAATTTAATACTAAAACCTTAAGGATTTGTTCCAAACACTTTAAGCCGGAAGACTTTAAAAGAAATTAGCAGCAAAAATTGCTGCAATATGAATCATAGAAAGGACCCATACTGAAGGCTGACGCGGTTCCTTCTATTCACATCATCACAATCCAAAAGTTTATCCATAAATCAACTTAAAATGATACTTCCACTAATACATGGATTGATTAAGTATCCGAAGGGGGCCTAAGAAAACCTCCAGAAGAATTGGTGGCAAAAATGCATGAACTTAATATTATTTTTAATTTCAATGGATCTGAACATTAATTAAAGTCAGGAAAAAATTATTTACAAACACTAATTGACTACAAAATCAAACATCTGTTTTTCCTATCTCGAATATATTTTAGAATTAAAAAGTAAACCTAAAACTTAAAGAAGGTATCAAAAATAAAAGAAAAAAAAATTGTAACTTAAAACCTTGTGTTTGATTTGTTTACTCCGATTTTAGTGCAGATAATTAATAATCAATTATTTTCTTCGGTTAACGTGCAGCTAGACGAAGGTCTTTTTTCCTCCTCGTCACTGAGGCGGAGGAAATAGGACAAGAAAATCAAAAGCGAGCTCGTAAAATTTACGAAGGTTGCCTTTCTATGATTAAAAAACGAAAAACACAAAAAAACTCACAAATTTATTTTACGGATTTATTTTTTTTACTGTATTATTTATTATTTTTTTCAATCAAAATAATAAAACACCTATATTTCAATAAATCCGAAATAGTTTAATAGAAACTCTATTAATCTAGTAAAATAACTTGTTATTGCCAATTAAAAATTAATTGTGTTCCGATTGCTAATGTTTATACGGAGAATATTTAAAATCAATCTCATTGTGACGTAATGCGTCAACTCGTCCCAATTTCGCACTAGGGAGTATCATACTTGTTATTCTTTGTACCATGTGTTGGAATCTAATTGCGAAATAGTGAGAAATTTAGATCACTCGAGATTGACATAATGGACTGTGAACGGTTAATTTTGCTCATACAGGAGAGCAATAATTTAATTATTATTGTTAGGCACCAACCTATTGTTTAAGGTAGAGAGGTTATATTTTTACCGCCTATTTCCAATGTGAACTGTTGTTTACAAAATAAGTTTTAAAAAATGTCTCCTACTGTAAAAGAGGTCGTACCACAAATGAACAAATTCCCCAAACTCGTTTCTTTTTTGCGTAAATAGGATTTACCCACACGTCTTCTTCGTCTATATTGCCTTATACTTCAATGAATTAAAGGAGATTGTCCTAAAAAGAAAAATTCTTCATCAAAACCAGAAAGACCGTTTCGTAGAGCCATAATTACACTATAGAGTTCGGACGAATACTGAGGCAATAGACGATCGGCGTTCGCACGATTTCGTTATGGCTCACATTTGTTGCCAAAACTCAAAACCAAAATTTTATGCTATAGGTTTTGAAGGATAGGCTCTAGTAATCAAAACTTTATAGTGGTCAGACAATAAAGCTGATTGATTATGTTGATCTTATGAGAATCATAAAAAATGGCAAAAATCGCGCCACGTTTATTAATTTGACACTTTACAAAATAAAAATATTGTGACAAATTATTAAAAATAATAAAAATATAAATATATATTTTTGTCGATAGAACACTTGAATCAAAAGATATCGACTTTTTACCCTCGAGCTGTTACAAATTTTATTAAACATTGATTTCGCCTGCATAACTGACATTCAAAATCGACAAGCGTCACTTCAAGCGTTGTTTGTGAGATAACGGTTCATTTTACACAAAAAGTGCTTATAAACATTTTTGTTTAGACTTATCTCAGATTTAACCTCCGTACGGGGGTTTTAGGGGGAAGCCCGTAGGTAAAAGTGGTAAACATTTTTGCATCTTTTTTGACATCCCAAAATTAATATTCTCGGCAAAATTCAGCTTGTTCGTATGTATTTTAGAGGTTGAGTGACATTTTCTTCTCTGACGACTGGGGTATATTGTATTTTGTTGTTCCGTGCAAATGGATGATTTGTGCAAAGTCCAAAGTGTCCAAAATAAACAATAATAATAATAACTTAAGTTTTGCTACTGTTTTAAACGAAATTTGTGTGTGGTGACTTTTAAAATGGCACAACCTCCTAATTTATGTCTTCTACTAAAAAATTGTTTTTAACTTTTGTAAAATAAATCAGAAACCGATTTTTAAAGATACGATGATTCAAATGTGGGATATTGCGAAACGATATATTTTTTACGGTCATTTGTTGGAAAAATGTTAGATAGTGGTTTGATTCCAGATTATTTAGGCAATTTCCTCAAAAACTAAATGTTTGGGCATACATATTACCTAACTGTGTTGTGCTCCCAATATTTTTTTACCTTTATTTTAATGGTGAAATTTACGTAAATATGTTGAAGACCCAGAAAACGCTGACCTTCAATGATATAATTACAAACCACCCGCAAAAGTTTCCTTCAAAGATAGATTAGCTAAAGGTAACTGAAAGGTTTCTATTATACACAAGATGTATTCCAGCCAACTACCATCTTATATATATTCCATTTGTTTATAATACTTATTTCATATTTCTAGAAACCTGTACCAACTTGTATAGGGCTAATAGATATGTACCATCTTTTTGTGAAGTCATTTAATAGTCTGGAAAATGTGTCTTACGAATCTGTTTACGATTTAGTGCCTCGTCACGTAAAATATGGTTAAAAGTTTTAGGTTGTATACCATAGGCTATAGTTTAAGTCCTTACGAAACAGCCTTATTGTATGCCAGTGTACTTTGACCAAAGTATGTCCAGTACGGAAGCCTGTTATAATGATGAGCTGATTCCGGCCTTTTATCCGTAGTAATTCAGAGTGAACATGACAAATCGTCCAATATGCATTTGTTATGTGCTGGACTTGATATATTTTTTTAGTATCAGTTATGTTAGGTTCCTATGTAGGCTTTCGCCCGGTCTAGCGTGTGTTTTTTAACACTCCTAAGATAGCTCTAGGCCTAAAGTATTTCGTAGGTGATCCTCTTTTAACATGTTCGCTATATTTTTTGTAACCGTACATTTTTCAATAACCTCAAACTAATACCAGTGTCACACTGTAATACTCCTCTACTTTATCACGTTCTTATCGGCATTCCCAAACCAGCTCCAAGGACTACCATAAAGCTTCTGAGTACTCCCATGGCCACTTGACTATGTGCACAGTAGTATTTTTAAAAATATATTGCAAAAAACAAAATATGGAAGTACTACTTATAAGTAAATGGACTTATTTGATTAAATTAATATCTACTGTATAATCAGAAAACATTATTTAAATGACCAAAAAGCCGTTAAACTCTGTAAAGGTAAGTATTTTTCTCTTCCTCGCATAACCTAAAATCTCTAAATTTTTAACCCAAATCATTACATACATACTTTTGTAATTAGTATTAAAATAACTATTAACGAATAGAAAAATCGTATGTAATTTGTTTCTGAATTAAACTGGAATTCTGTTTTTTGTTGCGTTATAATTATTTAGCCATTCTAAATGCTTTAAAAACCGAATATACAAGGAGAAGAGCTTGGGTTCGTTCGAAAAAATATTTCCATGATATTTTTTTAAATAATTACTTTTATGAGATGCCCCAAAATAAGGTTCAAAAGGTCGCCAAGCGAAAAGTTGTTCAATTTTATTTAAATTGAACAACTTTTCGCTTGGCGAAAAGTACTGATTTTTTTTTGTAAGAATCAGTTTTTTCGGCCCGGACTTTTTTTTTCACTTTTTAAATCATTTTCAACAACATAGGTCTTTTGTAGTTTTTCTGTAAACGTGATAATTTTCGAGTTATAAACAATTTAAAACCAAAAAAAACGCAAAATTACGATTTTTAAGGCTCAAAAGCACAAGAAATATTATTTTTAAACTCACCAAAGAGCTAAATTTTAGTCCCGATAAGTATTTTGGGCTTATTTTATTTTAATATTTTAGTATTTAATATTTTTTAATCGTTAATGAAGCTCTTATGACAGGACGGTGTCACGATTTGTTCAGGTAATAGATCTAAAATCTTTTAATTATGATTTATCTTTATAAAAATAACCATTACCTACTTTACTAAAAGGTAGGCAATTCCTATTAGTTACCGTAATAGTTTCATTAGTTGAATTAATGTGGAAATAATTGTTGTTGGAATTGTCCCATAGCTAGACCGTTAAGATACTATGCCTCCTTTTGAGTATTATTCCTTATTAAATTTAAGAATAATTCTTAGTAATTACAACTTGCACAGGGTTTCTTGTTAGATATTCACAAATGGTCAGAGGAAACTGGATTTATCTTTTCAACAACTAAAACTAAATATATAGTATTTTCTAAAAACAAAGTCAGTACACCAATCTCATTATATCTATACAACCAATCACTACAACAAAAAGATTCGCTAAAATTGCTAGGAGTTACTTTTGACAGAATGTTGAATTGGAAAGAACATATCAATAATCTAGCATGTAAATGTTACAGAAGATTAAATTTACCAAAAATTCTAGCACACAAGAATTGGGGTTTAGACAGAAGTACATTGCTAATTATATACAGAACTATTATACGATCACAGCTAGACTACGCGGCTGTAGCTTACGAATTAGCATCGAAATCAGTACTTAAAAAGCTCGATACTATTCATAACACAGCACTCAGAATATGCCTGGGAGCCTTTTGTACAACACCGATTGAAAGTTTACTTTGCGAAGCAAATGAATTGTCGTGAAATGATAGAAGAGCTTACCTTAGTCTAACATATGCAACAAAAATTAAGGACAATGCAAAAAATTCTGTCTATAGAAATACTTTTACTGATAATTACCCAAACCTCAATGCAAATCACCGTTCTGTTAAACCTTTCTATAAAAGAATAAAAGACCATTTGCATCTGTTTAATATTGTCATACCTGAATGTCTTCCATACACATATGACCATAATCCACCTTGGATTCGAAACATACCATCATATAACTTTGAACTTAAGTCATTTGATAAAAACTCCACTAATCCTGATCTAATTATTTCCCATTTTAGAAAAATCATTAGTCGTTATAAAAATCATACCCAGATATACACTGATGGTTCAAAATCATCCGAAGGTGTGGGAGCGTCTGTAGTAACTCCAGAAAAGATCCTTAAATTCAAACTATCTGTATGCTCTCTATCGCGCCATAGAACTAATCAATCTGACAACAAACTCCAAATATATTATCTTAACAGACTCACTTAGTGCCATACGAAGCATCCGAAAACTGTATCCAAAAAACTTGCTTTTAAAAAAATTAAAACGGTCCTTCTTCAGGCTTATACCAAGGATTAAAAAAGTTAAAGTTTATTTTTTTTCCTCTGACACATTTGCTTGAGATCCCAAAGGATAGCTCTGCAAGTCGACAGGGAAATTTCCACCGTATCGATGGTGTAAACAAGTCATCAATTTACTCTAATTTTTTACTACATTGCTTTTTTGAGAGTATTTATACATTTTAAATTTACTATATAATACCTTCCTAAAGGTTTAAATTTTTTTTCATATTAATAATTATATTTCATACTATTTAATAATAATTTAGGTGTTAGGAGATGATGTAACAGAGCAGGTAAATCAATTGTTGTTATTGTTTTTTTTTATTTTTTTATTTTCGTTAAATTTAAAGTCAGGGTATATATTATTGGTAGAAAGTATATGTATATATATATATATATATATATATATATATATATATATATATATATATAGCTGTTATTTTAGAGAATATATATATATATATGTATATATATATATATATGTATATATATATATATATATATATATATATATGTATATATATATATATGTATATATATATATATATATATATATATATATATATATATATATATATATATATATATATATATATATTTAAGGATTAGAATAATATTAATAAACTGGGCTAAATATAGGTAAGAGCTATTTATATGTATTATTGTTGGGGATAAGGATATCAAACTGTGAGAAATAAATTTCTCTGAAGATACTTTGGAAAATGATACTTTCCTGACGTCCAAACATTCTTTAAAGCTATTTTCCTATTTCATTACGCTTATTAATATAAATTTATTGGTTTTCTACCTCTTTTCCGTATTTAATCTCTTTTCACTGTCTTACATGGGCATGCTAATTAGCCGAATCCTCCCTTGAGTATCTATTAGCCATTCTCCGACATAGCCTGCTAGCCAAACTGCATTAAGTCTCACACATTTTCTGTTGTGAGCACACTCCTGCTTCTGGTAACCATTTCTTCCATATCGTTATTTTATTGAGGCTTACCGCCACAGCCCAGCTCTACACTTTTTGTTACAATGGGCGCTTGGGCTATGCGTATATAGAGAAACAAGATCTTTGGCACAACTTTTTTCTGGTTTGAATTCATCATTGTACAAATGAACGCCCGCGTGCCATACTCGTTTTCGCGTTTCTTTCACAACTAAAAAGGAATATTTTAAAATAAAATAAGCTCAAAATTTTGAACAAGAGCTGATAGAAGAATAATGAAACTTATATTTAGGCACTTGATGATTTCAAAAATATTATTTTTTACTTGTGTTTTTTAGTTTTGAAAATCGTCATTTTGCATTTTTTCAGTTCTAAATTATTTATCACCCTAAAACGATCAACTTTAGAAAAAACTTATAACAGGCCTTTTTTGTTCATAATGATCCAAAAAAGCTAAACAAATTGTCCGGGCCCAAAAAATTTTGTTTAACAAAATTTGTACAAATTTTTGCCTGAGCGATCGTTTGAACCTTATTTTGTGGTATCTCATGAAAGTGATTATGCAAAAAAATCCCTATAGGGGAATATTAATCCCGTTAGGGAATGTTTTTAAAATTATTATTGTTATTTGTTGTAAAATTGTTATTGCCTTTTAAATTAAAAGCAAATATGGACGTAGAATGTTTTTCTGAAGCGTATAGTATGGCTAAATGATAACAAAACGAAAAAACAGATTTCCAGTAAAAATTGACACAGAAGATTTTCATTCTTCATCGTCGTATGACACATGATATACTTTTTAATTTAAAAAAGTAAGCGTACTTATGAACTTATGACTATCACTTTAAGAGGATTTTATCATTTAGTTGTTTATTTGACTCTATTTTTACCCTAACTGAAAAATTAATAGTTTCACAACCCAGAATATAGTCTTTCCCATCGGATCTAGTTTCATTTGGGTACGTATGTATATTTTGGTGTTATTATTAAAGGCTTTGATAACTGCTTTAACCTCTAGCTGCAGTTGTAAATTTTCTGTCTTTTTTTCTTTTTTGTGTTATGTAAAACAAGAAGTATATTATGATATCTAAATAAATACAGCTGCTTGGATTGTTATACGATTAGAGTCTCTCATCATTTACCTACACGTTTTTCAACTTTTAAGTTTCATCAGGTAGAATTATTTGTGACAGAACTAAATTCAGCTGACGCGTACCATGGTATACAATGAAGACAAGGTATGATACATAATGTTCCAAAATCGATTTAGTTCGCGATTGACGTAGTAAAGATTCCTTTTTCACACAACATTTGAACGCAGTTGTGTAGGAATAACTTTTAATCTTAAGTTTTTAATATAATTTGACTAATTTAAATATAGTAATTATAATTCTTTGCATGTACAGATGATTACATGAAACCGATAAAAGAATAGAAACTGTGATGAATCAAAAGTATTTAACATTAGGTTTAAAAGACTTTAAAGATAACTGTTTATATCGTATGGGTTAAGAATAGAATAGAAATATACTTTCTTTTCACTAAAAATTGTACAATTTTATGAACAAAGCTTACAAAAAGTTAGAAAATTTACTGAAATAACACAAATCATCAATATCACAAAATAAAAGATAAAATAAACAAGTTGAAATTGCTGCATATGATACCCAAACATATATAAAAGTATACGAAAATGGACCATTGGACCAATGGACCATTTTCGTATATTTATCGTTCTTACTCGACGCAATGAGTACAAGAAAGATGGTAATTTATATGAGTAAATTGTTGATGCATAGTGGAATATAAATATTCCCAGCATCGCTCTTAATGGCTTGATTAAGCGTGAGTATACAGTTTACTTTAATTGCTATCGACACATTTAACTTCATATATAAAAGTACTTTAGGTACTTGTAGATAAACGTACTTTAATTTCTTAGTTTTTCGTTAAGAAACTCTTCTACTGAATAATATGGTCTTTTAGATAGATAGGCTTTTGTCATTTTACGGAACTTGCGGAAGAATATTGCAGATTTAAGTTGTAAAGGAAGATAGTTGTATAGTTTTATTGCCGAATATAATATAGATTTCTTTACCAACTAAGTGGACGGGATCGGTAAATAAACATCAAAGGTTGAATTTCTGGTGTAATAGTTCTGGTTAGGTCTTACTGGAAAGACATGTAGGTGTTTACGAATTCAGCAAAAAGTTTCAAAAATATATAAAGAACAAAGCGTTAAAATTCCACGATTTTTGAAGTAGCTTCTGCAATGTGTTGTTCTTCTGAGGTCAAACAAATTTTTCTAAGAACCCAAAAAAGGACGATCATATCGAAGATAACACTAAAACAAAGAAAAATATGTTATTGTGGAAGATGCTAAATTGATTATTTTCGAATCAGATCTTATTGCATAGCAGACTGAGGCTAGTTTTATTACTTAACAAACCAAACCGATATGAAGGGAATATTTAAGTTTGCTGTCTATAAAAATACCAAGAAATTTTACAGTAATATGTTATAAAGCTTGAAACTGATATCTTGATATAATTTCTAGATCTTCATTTATTTACAAAATGAAAGATATATGTATATATATATATATATATATATATACATATATACATTGGAATTATTTCTACTTGCATATCTATGCATATTACTCAGTTTATCCAAATGTTTTTGAAAGCACCTGATGAAGTGATGTAGAACAACAGTGACAATTCTTTAAAAATGCAATTATCGAACCAAGTCGCAGAGAACTCACAACAACCAGATGCAAGAAAGGAGATTGGATGACAGAAGAAATCTTGGAAACGATGAAGGACAGAAGTAGACAAAAGAATATCAACAGCTGTATAATCAAATGAGAAGGAAAATAAAAACAGCTAAAGAGACTTATTTCACTGGAAAATGCCAAGAAATAGACTTACAAAACAAATATGATAACTTCAATCTCCATAAGAAAGTTAAAGAATTAGCTGGGGCAGCAAAACAAGAAACCTCAAGCATACTAATGGACAAACAAGGAAACATTTTAGTGTAGACAGAACAAAAATTAGGAAGCTGGAAAGAATATATAGAAAAATTATTCCATGACCAGAGATAGCTGCTTGTCCAGATGAAATACCAAGTGAATTGCTAAAACTGGTCAATGAAAAGAGCATAGATCTTTTAGTCCAACTACTGAATACAATATATTCCACAGGAATCATTCCACGTGAAATGCTGACATCAACATTTATTTGTCTAACAAAGGAAGTAAATGCCAAAGAATGTAGTGATTATCAGTCTAATGTCTAACGAACGATCAGTCTAATGTCACATATACTAAAAACCCTGCTAAAAATCATCCATAATAAAATACACGCTAAGCTGGAGATGGATATTAGTGATTCCCAGTTTGGATTTCCGAATGGAGTGGGCACAAGAGAGGCACTATTTTCTTTTAACTTGCTGACCCAAAGATGTTCGGATGTTAATCGAGATCTTTATGTATGCTTTATAGACTACAACAAGGCATTCGATAAGGTAAAACATGACAGACTTATAGAAGTACTTAAAAACAAGAATCTGGATGTGCGGGATGTAACATGGATATCAAATCTATACTATAGCTAACGATCAAATGTGAAAATTGTCAGAAGAAGTGGAGATAAGGAGAGAGGTCAGGCAAGGTTGAATACTGTCGCCGTTATTGTTTAAAAACAAAACAAAACATATCTTAAATTTGGGCTCGGAGGATCCCCTGAAATAATAACATCAGAAATTAGAGCCGCCCTAAAACAAATGAAAAATGGGAAAACACCAGGAGAAGATAAAATTACTTCGAGATGCTAAAAATGGGAGGCACTGCATTAGAAGAGGCAATGAGAGCATTACTGAATAAATTCCTATTGGAAGGACAAATACCAAAAGCATGGAAAAATGCGAAAGTCATTCTACTCCCTAAAAAAGGGTACACCGCAAATATAGAAAACTACCGACCAATAAGCTTATTGTCACACCTTTACAAACTACTAACCCGAATAATAACAAATATATTGACAGCTAAGCTTGATGCATACCAGTGGAGCAAGCAGGCTTTCGTAAGGGTTTTAGCACTATCGATCACTTGCAAACAATCCGGACAGTTATTGAAAAAACAATAGAGTACAACATACCACTACATCTGGCATTTGTCGATTATCACAAAGCATTCGACAGTATCAAGAAATGGGAAATAAACTTTCTTAACAGCATTGGACGACGCCAGAGTAGATTCAAGATATGCTACCCTCCTTAAGAATATATACGATGATTATTATGATACGACTTCTCACGTAAAAATAGATGATGATCTGGAAACTATGAAAATAGACCTTGGCAAAGGTATGAGTCAAGGCAACACCATCTCACCCAAGTTATTTACTTTGGCACTAGAAAATGTCTTCAAAAAACTAAATTGGGCCGAAAAGGGATTAAAAATAGATGGGTATATCTTAACCATTTGCGTTCTGCAGACGACATAATACAGACGACAAAGTAGGATTAAAAATGAATCTCGAACAAAACAAAGATATTAAGCAACAGCCTAGAAAACATCACGATAGATAACATCAATAGGGCACAATTGTCATGGGCTGCTTTTGGTAAGTTGGGCTTCATTTTAAAAGACAGAAAAATTCCAATACACTTAAAACGAAAAACCTATGACACTTGTATACTACCAGTTGCAACTTATGGATTGGAAACTATGGCAATAACAAGAAAAATAGCAAAACAATAATTAAGAGTATCTCAACGGGCCATGGAGAAGGCCATGTTAAATATAAGCCTCAGAGACAAAATTCCTAACAACAAAATACGTCGAGGAACTAAAGTAACCGATATCATGGAAAAGATGGCAATGGATAGCACGTGTAGCAAGACAAGACACCAACAGATGGTCTCATAAACTGACATTCTGGAGACCTCGAGAAACAAAAAGAAGCCTGGAAAGACACAAAAAGAGATGGATAGACGATATAATAGCTGTAGCTGAAAAGCAGTGGATGAGAATTGCAAAAGATAGAAAAGCGTGCAAGCAATTGGAGGAGGCCGATGTCCAATAATGGATAAATGAAGGCTAAATAAGAATAAGAAGATTGTTAAGGATTCCATGGGTAGATAGAGTCACGAATACGGAAGTGTTAAGAAGAATAGGCAGAGAGAGGGAAATAGAAAATATAATAAAAGAACGGAAATTGCAATATCTCGGACATGTGATGATGGGCGAAAGATACAACATGTTAAGACGCATAATTCAAGGAAAAGTAGAGGGTAGGAGAAGCGTAGGAAGAAGACGCGTTTCCGGGTTGAAAAACCTGAGAGAGTGGTTTGGTTACAGCTCAAGGCAATTGTTTAGAGCAGCTGCCTCGAAGGTCAGAATAGCCATGATGATTGCCAACCTTCGTCGTGGAGATGGCACTTAAAGAAAAATAAGAATACTTTGAAACAGGTTTCAAATAATGATACGTTTTAAAAATTCAATCATCTGAATAAAATAATATTTCTGTCAATAAGATTACTCCACTCTCCCATAATGTGCAAAAGCAGTTGTAATAAACAGATTTTACTCCAATTTCTCCCATAGTAGTGATATTTAGATGGTAGCCTTTTTTATCTGACAAGGGTTGTTTTGCGGTACGTCATCTTGACAGTCGTATTTGGTATATGGTCGAAAATGAAACATAAGTTATCAGGGAATTGGTTTTGTATAGATCACCCTCGTTGGGATATCGGCCTGAACTTATGTTATAGAACTTGGACAGATTTTAGTGTTGCTGTAGGTATATTTTGTGAAGTTTCCATGCCACCATTCCACAGGTAGACTGAAAGGATTACTGAAGACACCGTGAAGGAATACATCAGATATTTTTAATACATTTTCTTTTGCACTGCAATAAGCCTATTGTTGATACACAAGCATATATTTTTTATATTTTTTTAAGTGTAATTGTAAGCCATAAACTACCTAATCGATCGGGGTAGCCAGTATTTATTGGTAATAAATAGACTGTAGAAAAGTAATTATCGGAACCTGTCCCTAATTTAAACCCTTCTGATCAGAGGTTACTTAGTACGTGGTCTATATATAAAAAAAAATTAAATTATACGTCTTAAATAATTTTAATTTTTGTTGCTTTAGTAATTAAATTATGCGTCTTACGTAGTTTTGATTTTTGTTGTTATAGAAATTAATTGATTCCTTTTATGTAATTTTGAGATAGTTTTGGTTATTTTATTAGTTTTAGATTTAACTTTATGTGTTAGTGTAATATACAGAGATATATTCTAATATGTTTCCCTTTGTAGGGTTTTCATTTCATTTCATTGAACTTTATTTTAAGTAAAGTAAACAGGTTATGGTAAAGACTTCAGAGATTATATTGTTAGAGAAACAATATCTTACATATAAAATGTTTAGTGTAAAATATCTACATAACTGAAATTGCTTCAAGTAATGTTAATAAAATATAACGATATCAATTTTAAATTTACCACACTCTAAATATTTTTACCTGCTTGGTTTAATACGCTAGTAAGTTAAACTTCTTCTGATTTTAATGATACTTGTACTTCTGTTACACGGGTAGGTGGAGCTTATAAACTTTTCGAAATAAATTTCAAACAATACATAAGATTTCATAAGATATTTTCTTGGAATTCTTCCATAAAGTTATTACAAAAAACATCGCCAGCAAGATATTTTCATATAATTTTCTTCCATAACGGGAATTGTACAATAACTTTTGAAGAATTTTTCAATTGTAAGTAGATCATAATATTATATATATATATATATATATATATATATATATATATATATATATATATATATATATATATATATATATATATATATACCCAAACCGCACAGTACGTTTTGAATACGTACAATTTTGGTACTGTACGTACATGATGTAAAATGTACGTTTTAAGTACGTACACTGGGGTACATACCAGTACGTACAGAAGAGTACGTACTATTACGTCTTAAATATTTATTATGTTAGGTTATGTTAAACTAACCTAATTTATTTTGGAATTTTCCACCTCGAGTACAGTTTTGATGTGATAATCATTGCAAGACTTATATACACTTATAGTGTGGTTTCGTGTTATCTTATTCAGTCGAGTGTTTTTTAACTTATATAGTCATACTTAAAGATTTTGTATTTTGTGGGTGAGGAAGTGATAGATAAATTATTAAATAAAAAATAAGTATATTTAGAACAAAACCATTTGGTAGACTTTAAGATTCATAAGTTTTGCTTCCTTTTGTACTTCAAATATGAATAATAAACATATACACCTATATTTACTTTTGTTAACAAAAATCATCATAATCGATACACCGATAATCGTGAAATCGCTTATGAATTAGTTCTGGACATAGAAGAATATCTTACGGACGAATTTAAATCGTTGTCAACACACTTTAAGGAAAATCAGCTGCACCTAAATGCACAAAAATCACAAATTACTCTCTTTAATCTTAACAACAGGGAAGCTACAAAATAACTTAACCTTTAATGGAATGGAGTCACATTGTCCAGTCACCAAGTATCTCATCTCGGAGTGATACTAGATAGTCATAGACTGTGTGCTGGTATCGGAATGGAAACATTGTATCCTGGGGATACATTGAGGCAGATGACAGCTGTGCATGCGGTGTGATCCAATCAATGAGACAACTTTTGCAGTGGCGTCTCATAAACTGTAAGCAATAGTACTGTCATCCAGACTTAACGAAATGCAACGACGTAGCATTAGCGTATGTCAACCACTGGTTAAACGATATATGAATGTTTTATTGTTTTAATTGTTTTATGTGGACTTTACATTCTTTTGAATGTATTTTATTTACAAAATTTTACTGTGTTGTATTTTATTTTGATTTTAAGTTGTGTTAACTTGTTGTTCTTCTTCTTTGTTTTCTTTATAAGCAATTCTGCTGATTTATTTGCGGCTAATACCTCTATGGAAGGTTGTCACTATATCTTTTGCGCGGTCATCCGATACTGCCGACTGGTGATTTATCTCTTGCTATTTTGACTAGACCAGTCTCGCCCAGTCTGCTTGTGTAAGTATTCTCTTCTTTTTTTCTATTTAGTGTTAAATTCTATGTAGTGTTAACACAACAGATTTGCCTGGTCAGACGGTTTAAACTAAACTAACATTGCCGTTACTTGGGAACTATAATCAATGAATCGTGGGACAATACCCAAGAGATTAAATGTTGGATCGAAAGGGCAAAAAGTGCATTCTTGACTATAAGTTCTGTGTTCAAGAACCATGACCTTACCCTAAAAACAAAAATAAGGCTCCTTAAATGTTATGTGTCCTCAGTGCTTCTGTACGGAGTAGAAACGTGGACATTAAAGGCGGAAACTTTATCAAAACTTCAGGCTTTTGAGCTATGGTCATACAGAGGGATCCTAAAGATACCATGGATAGACAAAGTCACCAATTAAGACGTACTGCGGAGGATGAACACAAATGCGGATTTGGTCAACATCGTGAAGAGCTGTAAGCTGCAGTACTTGGGACATATAATGAGAAATCAAGGCAGATACGAGCTACTTTGCATTTTGCAAGGTAAAAGTGAAGGAAAAAGGGCCCCAGGACGAAGAATATCCTCGCTTGCTAACCTGAGAGCATAGTATAGAAAGTCCTCAACACAGCTATACCGTATAGCAACCAACAAAGTCATAGCCATAATGTTCGGAACGGACAGGCACCCTAAGAAGAAGAACATTACCGTTATAGTTTTTTTTTATTTCACACCGTTAAAATGGAGTTTTTGTTACTTTCTCTAACTATATATAACGAACTAAATGAGAAACATGTAATGATATTTTTTAATCACAATTAACATGTACAAAAGTAGTTATCACAGAAGATAAGATCGAAGAAAAGAGGAGGAAGTTGAAATAGGAAGAATATAAGGATGATGAGATTGATGCAATTATTAAAATTTATGGTGTGACAAAGAAGGCGAAGGGGGTAAAGAAATCTGTGGTGAACACTAAAATTACGTTTGAGGACTATGTAGAGTGTTTGGATAACTTAAAAGAGGTGTATGCTTCACAGAATCTAATACGCTCAGATAAGCACCATGTTTATACCATAACACAAAGCAAGATTGCGCTAAGCCACAATGATGCTAAAAGACATCACCTTCCGGAGTCATATGATACACTTCCGTGGGGGCATTATTTAATTGATTCTAAGATGGATGTTGATTAACACAAAGTAATATATCTAATATATCAATAGTCATATTTTAATATTTATCCTTGATGATTGACTTTAAGATGGATGAAAATTGTATATTGTCGTTTTTATAACGTGGTTTATTTATTACAACTTAAAATATATCTGATTCAGAATTTATTAGTCATTATTTCACCATTTCATTTCGCTTTTCGTTGTTTATATTATATGATAATTGTAATAGATCTTAATTTTCTAAATATTATTTCTAAATCACGATACTTAAGATTAGCACATTTAAAAAAGATGTTTAGATATGACCACTAAAAAGATATCATGGACCACTGGCAAATTAATGAACCGTTCTGGTTAACTCCAGAGCTATGTGTTCGTGCAGCCTCCTAAGACAATCGATAACTTATTGGTCTTCCTCGATTTAGATTTAAGTCAATTCTTCGATAGCCTGTCCCAAAACAGGAGTCGGAGAATTTCCTATTTTTAAAGATAACCTAGAGTTATTAGCCCCCAATAATTCATTTGAACGCTATACAACATAGTAACTAATGAATTAACACCAAAGTGTCGATGTCTTAACATAAAAGATGTCCATCAATAAAAGATGTCTTCTAAACCATGTTAAATTATGTGCTGATCTTAATAAGTTAAGTATAATTATTAAATAAATTATCATATTATGTAAATGACTTCATTCATACTAACTGTTTGTCCCATACTAACATTACCTCTCCCGGCGGTCGTGTAGTCGTACCTTCACGTTGGTGACTGCCGTTAAGAATAAATTTTTGTTTTTCAACAAATGTTTGTTTGAACCGAATTGACTACGTTCCTTTATACGTTGGCTCTATATTCGTTAACTTACTATCATTCCTTTGCTTAGATACTAACAGCAGTTTATTACTTATTACATTACCCATTACTTATTACATTTATGCATTACTTATTGCTTGACTGTCCTTGCTAACATTTTTATGTAGTATGTATAAAAGATAGTATGCAGCTCGTTACTTTTCATGTGTTACTGTGGAGATTATAGAGTGGATGAATGTTGGTTTGGTCATAGTGTAAGAATGGTAAACGTTCCTATTCGTTTTATTTCCAGCGAAAGCCGCTGCTGTACGTTATATTCATTTGATACCTCATACGTAGTAATCAGGTTAATAGACCTTAAGATACGTTATAGTGCCATTTTGGAATTGATTTTGTTGCTTGTTTTTTCATCTCAATGTATTCGTTACCCCCTCCTATTTCATTTGACGCCTTATACATTGCAATCGGACCAATAGACCCTGAGATACGTTATAGTGCCGTTTTGGTATTCATTTTGTTGCTTGTTTTTCATCTTCATGGATTCATTACCCCCTCCTCTTTCATTTGACGCCTGATACCTTGCAATCGGACCAATAGATCTGGAGATACGTTATAGTACCGTTTTGACTATGCCGCCATCTTTGTTTTTCCCTCTACGTGTTCCCCGTCCCCTTCCCGTTCGTTTGACACCTCATACGTTGCAATCGGACCAATAGATCCGGAGATACGTTATAGTGCCGTTTTGACTATACCGCCGTCTTTGTTTTTTCTATCTACGTGTTACCCGTTTCCTTCCCGCTCGTTTGACACCTCATACGTTGCAATCGGACCAATAGATCCGGAAATATGTTATAGTGCCGTTTTGACTATGCCGCCATCTTTGTTTTTTCTCTTTACGTGTTCCCCGCCCCCTTCCCGTTCGTTTGACACCTCATACGTCGCGATCCGACGAGCGGTCGCGCCTCCACTTCGAAAAGCGTCAAAAATGAGCAGAATGGACCTTAGATTTTCTTATGGAGATTTACATGGGAAAATGACCTGTTTTGGGCTCGAACTCTCCTAGCCCCTTTACTGACTCCTGTATCCCATTGCGGAGTACTGTGCATTAGTATGGCTCAACAGTCAGCACACCAAACGTGTTGACATCCAACTTTATGGCTTTACGTATTATATCGGGTACAATAAAGGCCACATCAACATACTGGCTACAGCACTAAGCCACATAGTCCCCTCACACTCCCACCCAGAAGGGAGTATAGAAAAATGAACGCTGATCCTGTGCTCCGCTCACAATAAATAGACTTCATTCAAAAAACAACCCTGTCAATTTTGCAAGAAGTCTAATTGAAAGGAACTCCAAGATAATCTGGAATATGCTATGTATCACAAGCAAGTCAGAGGGTTTCGACCACACTGGGCCACACTGAACAGAATCAGAACAAATTGTGGCAGGAGCTCCGACTCACTTTTTAGATGGGGCAAATTACCCTCTTCAAACTGCGATTGTAGTGTTAAAAGACAAACCGTTTAACATGTAGTGGAGGAACGTACGATCAGATCCTACAGTGGCAATTTGTCCGATTTCTTTATTGCGACCAAAGAGTCAATTCAAAATATTTGTCATCTAAATATTCTTTTGTAAAATTGAATTATTATGATTTACTGTTTGTACTGTATTATATATACAAAACTTAACTGTGATTACAGCCATACATTTTAGTATGATATTGTAGTGCTAAATAACTATCGTGTAACCCAATTATGTCACTAACCATAAAAGTTGGGGTTTAATATGGCATCGTAAGTGCACAAATAAATTGCGTCTAAGTAGTTTTACAATAAGGGAGTTTATATCGTACTTTTTGCAGCAATATAAGTGTATTGGGACATAAACTTAGCGTAATAACATAACAAATAAATTGCGTCGCAGTAGTTTTCCAATAAGAAAGTTTATATTGTACTGGTTGCAGCAATTTGACTGTATTGTAACATAATGTTTGCCTTATAAATTCCCTAGTTAATTCTGTAGGGGTGGTGAATTAGAAATCTGTAAATTGGCTTGAATTTCACAGTCCATTAATAAATATTTTTAAAAATTTGGAATTTTGATTTATGTATATATATATATATATATATATATATATATACATAAATATATAAATAAATACATATATATATATAAATATAAATATATATATATATATATATATATATATATATATATATATATATATATATATATTGAATTTGAAATTTCCGCGGGAGCTATATGTGGTTTCAGTTGTTTTCCGGGTTTGACTCCGCGTTAAATATTTTTGGTTTTTAGAAAAACCATTGTTTTGACGACGTTTCGGCAAGGTCACACTTGCCATTGTCAAGTCAGATTCTGCTTCGTCTTGATGTTACAGGCGAACTGATTTCTCGGTCGCTGCACGCTGAGTTTAAATATCTTGTTGCGCTTCTTGTCATTGGTCCTGTGCGCAGAGTGGGCGTGGTCTTCTTCGCTATTTTAATTTTTACGTTTTTCTGCAGAATTGTTTTCCCCCAGACTCCCAAATACGTGGAAAACAATTCTGCAGAAAAACGTAAAAATTAAAATAGCGAAGAAGACCACGCCCACTCTGCGCACAGGACCAATGACAAGAAGCGCAACAAGATATTTAAACTCAGCGTGCAGCGACCGAGAAATCAGTTCGCCTGTAACATCAAGACGAAGCAGAATCTGACTTGACAATGGCAAGTGTGACCTTGCCGAAACGTCGTCAAAACAATGGTTTTTCTAAAAACCAAAAATATTTAACGCGGAGTCAAACCCGGAAAACAACTGAAACCACATATATATATATATGTATATATATTTGTAGTTTAAAATTAATTTAAAAATAAAATAATTTTTCTCATGTAAGAATTACAAAATTATAAATTTTCAATGCCCTGTATATGAAATTTTGTAAATGTAATAATTTAGTTTTAAGAAGTCCGTTCAAAGAAAATTGGATTTTTATAGTGATTTACGTTTTAAGAATAAGTATTGATAATCGGTAGAAAGTTAGGTAAACATTAATTACTATTTAAATGGAAATAAGCCACAATTAAAGGTTAAAGTACGTTCATTGACGTTTCAATTTCCACTTCGGAAATCGTTCTCAAAATACAAACGTAGTATTTTAAAAACGACTTCCGAAGTGGAAATTGAAACGTCAATAAACGTAATTTAACCTTTAATTGTGGCTTATTCCCATTTAAATAGTAATTACTTTAAACTGCCACAAGAAAATAGCTTCAGAACAATATTAGGTAAACATTGTTTAGAAAAGTATAACTCATTAAACCCAAACATTTAACAATGGGTCATGGAACTTTGTGGTTTTAAATAGACAATGCATCGGATTGATCAGAGATAACAGTTTTTTTTTCAGATAACAATAGATAGAAAATTTGAATGTTTATTTTGAGATAAGAATAATTACTTAAATGAAAGGTAACTTTTCTAATTTGACTGTCTTCTAGATACTTGTAAAACCCAAAGTGTGTACGATAACGTGGATTATTAATAGTAAATAAAGTAGGGATTTTTGGAAAATGGTAGGAAGGATGAGTGTTGTTTTTTGATTGGCCGTAAAAAACGTGGGAGGAGAACAGGAGTCGATGTGGATTTTGAACGAAAAGGTTTGGAGTATTGTGTTTTTACCATTGGGTCCAATTAAAAGTTGTGTAATTATTTTTGGTGATAGCAGAATAGAGGAAGTTGATAAGAAACCAAGTAGAGAATTCCAAACTCCTTGTGTTTCAGAAGCGTCCGGTTTCTGTAAGTAAAGAACAGAATTATTATATAAAATTAGCACGAGGCACTAAGTCGAGGAGAAAAAATCCTTGGGCCTAAAGATTGCTGTTTTTAATTTTGAACGAGTCGGAGATTTGATTGGTGGAGATATTCTGATGCTGTTTTGAAACATAGCTGTTTGTTGAAGAATTGGGACCGATGGTTGATAACACAGTCAACGAGAATTATTGGCGTCTGTCTGAAAACGTAGCAGAGCACTAAAGGTTGGTCGACTTATTTGTGACATAAGAATGTTTGTTTATAGTGCATACCATATTTATTTTTGAAAGACATTAATTTGTTAGTATTGTATTATAAATAATTATCCATAAATTCCTAGAATTATAAAGTAATTGTTTTAAAAATAAAATTCATCCATCAGAATAAGATAATTTTAAAAGTAAATTAAATGGATTTCTTTCAAAAGGAGATAAACAATTAACAATTTCTTTTTTATTGGCGCTAAAGAAGCTATACACGATAGAAATAATATTTGATTTTTATTGGGTATAATAAATATATGGTATTTTATGCTTTATAATATTTGTGTTTTCTTATATTTATTTCCCTTGTTTATCCTGGATAAAGCACGCAACTAGGAAATGCTAGAAGCCACGAAATAAAGGTAATTAATATGACAGAAAATTTAGCCCTTAGAAATTTTATTTATTTTTAACTTGCTTTGTAATAAATAATTAAAGTAATTAATTAATTTAATTAATAAAAATCGACTTCATCATATCATAAGCACGGAAAGCAGATCATAATATATATATATATATATATATATATATATATATATATATATATATATATATATATATATATATATATATATTATATATATATTTATATACAATACATCCTCTCGCTGAAATTGCTTCATCCTTTTTCTTAAACGATACCTTATCTCACCGTCAGACTTTCTACTCAGTTTCGATATCGTTTCACTCTTCACACTGTCGTCTCAGCAAGACCACTTATCTTTTATTAAACATTGTATGTCTAACATTTTTTTTTTCGATTTTATCTTTCAAAATTTTACAGACAAATAAATGGAGTTTATGAAATTCCTTGTGCAGAGCCCCTATCTTATATGAGTCAAACAAATCGTAGAATCCAAAAAAGGATTTACAACTATCTCATTTTTGCTCGCAATTCCTATTCTATTTTAGCTATAGGTCAACACTATCTTTATACAGGTCACAAAATTAATTTTAATAGACTCGAGAATAAACTCGAGATTCATAGTCCCATCTGCTTCTATTAACCAAACATTATTCGAGAAGCCGTAGTCATTGAAAAAAGTCCAAATTGCCTTAATAAAAGAGATGACGGCATCCAGTTACCTTAAACATGGAGACCTCTCATACAAAAAATATCGTCCGATCCACCTTCCAATAAAAATCCTGCCATCAGAAATGTTCGCGCTAACCTCTGCTTCACACACCGCGCTAATCCCTACGCAAACCTCCACTCCAACCTCTATCCAAACTACGTCATTATCGACGTTATAAATGAACTGTTCGCTGTTTTTAGTAGCAGTAATGCATTGATTAGTGAGACATATAATACAAATAGACTGACTGTTGCAATATAGACTCGTTCCTCCAGTTCGACAGAGAAAACCGACGCAAATCAGTATATATATACATATATATATATATATATATATATATATATATATATATATATATATATATATATATATCAATATATATATATATATATATATATATATATATATATATATATATATATATATATATATCAATGTATATATATACCAAGGTACACTCGAAGAGTGGTGGGTTTTTCGGTCAAAGTGGAGAAATAAAAGACAAAGAAGGTGGCATGCTTTGTTCTTTGTTAACAAATCAATCACTGGGGGGTAAATGGTGATCTTAACCACCTTTTGCTTTCATTTTTTGGCTTTTTAACGACAAGTTGTCAACCAAATTTATAACGTTCTAGGAATGTACCGCTCTATTATATTAGAGGTTGGTATTTTGCCTTGCTGTTCTGTCATTTTAACCTCAAGGCTATATCTAGTCACGTTGTTTGCGTGGGTGTTAAACCTGTAAATTCATTTACCTGCGAGATTCAGTAAGCTTAAGACTGGTAACTTCATTTTTATCTTTATTACTATATTAATTTTAAATAATTCAATAATGTTACCTAAAGTTAAAATTAAAATCTAATTGTATATAAATAAATTGTTGGAAGTGCATTCTAATGATCTTTCTAGTTCTTTACAAAATAAAATTAACCTTAATGTTTTTTACTTAAGTTTTTATAATAACTTTTTTATATACATGTATGTTTATCACATGTATGCTGTGCTAATTTTGTTAAATTGCAAACTATACCTAGTTTCAATTAATTGTTTTATACAACTTGAACTCTAAATGTCCAGTTTCGTAAGCTTTTTCATATTTTTAACATCATTGACTGCTACATGTCTTTGTAAGGTAACACACATTTTTTAAATTCTCTATGGATGTTTGGTTTCATATTGTTCTTTTTAGATGAACTGATGATGCTTTCTGAACAGAAAGCGAAACGTCTTCAATAAATAGATGAAGTAACTACCTTCTTTGTCTTTTATTTCTCCACTTTAACCGAAAAACCCACCACTCTTCGAGTGTACCTTAGTTTATTTTGGATTGACGGTCGTACTTCTTTTCTCGATATATATATATATATATATATATATATATATATATATATATATATATATATGTTTTATGATCGGATGAAAGGTGTAGTAATTCATATAAGGTAAACTGAGAGACAGACATACATTATACTTTTATACATAATTTAAAAATAATTTGGCTAACAGTTTAATCCATTGTCTTAAATGTTAAATAAAAAAAACCTGGTAATTTTTTTATCGTTTCTTTTAAAGTAAAGCTCCGAATGCTTTCCAGTTTCGTACATTTTCAAGCAGTTTTGATAAAACCTTCACTCACACATGTTAGAATTTTTATCTCTTTACACCAGCCGAATGTTTCCTTCCCCCGTTCGACTGAAAGAAAGGACAAAATCAAAAAAAGTGGTAAAACTTACGTGTAACTCCTTTCTCCAGATCTTCGTAGTATCCACAAAGGGCCAATTGTTGGAGCAAAGAATTTGGAAGTCGGCACAGTTGCTCCACGCGTCTGAAACGTGCACAGATTAATTCCACGTCTTTCACATTTCGATCGCACGGCCTGTAACAAATTTGCCAAGAATTACAACTAGCTCGTTGGTGTATAAATTGTCGGGAAAGATATATATCTTAACTTTTTAACTGATTATTTGGTAAACCTTATTCTCGTAAAAAATTAGTTTTTTTTTTAGTTATAAAAATATTATTTGCTCATTATTAATACTAAAATAGCCTGTTCGGACGAGACTAAATAACTATCAAAATTACAAAATATGCACCTACTCGATTGGTAATCATTTTCTCTAGTGACTGGTTAATGAATCATATATAGGAATTACTTGTAATTTATATTAATAATTATATATATATATATATATATATATATATATATATATATATATATATATATATATATATATATATATATATATATATATATATATATATATATATATATATATAAGATAATCCCATCCTCGAAAAAAAAACCCCGGTAATAATTCTGTAAAAACATTAAAAGTGTACCGACAGTGCCAGGGTTAACAAAATTCTTAAATATAACACTTATAAACCCAAGTTAGGTAAACTGACAAACGAAAAGAAACTTTTACCCAACGAAAATTGACAGGCTGGAGAAATTTTTCGTTCTCACAAGGTCAGATGAGCTACTGAAACTTTCACACCCTATTAAACTGCGGAACCAGATGGTATATTTTCCAGGCTACTCCAAGAGAAAGCGAAAATAAAAATATTTAGAGCTAACCTTGCTCTGGGGTATATTCCCAAAGCGTGGAGAAGAGAGATTGTGGCTGCAAAAACCAGAAAAGCTAGATTATACCTTAACAAAATTATACAGGCCAGTAAGTCTGATTCCATTTATGTTAAAAAAAGTTAATAAAAATATATTAAACATATTAAGAAAAATAATTTTAATAAAAACCTATTGCATTAGCGACACTGAGACCTGAAAGCTAAAACAAAAGGTAATATGTTGATTATATACATCAGTGATATGACTAAAAGTTACATGTACAATTCAGTGCTTGAAAAGGTGCGAATACCTACTTCAGTAGGTGAAAAGAGACGGCTTTGCAATCTTAGGTGACCTCTCTTAACAGCCAATAATAGTCTTTAAAAGTACATCAACGGCATCTTTAGAGGTTATCGCAGGGTCTCCTGCGCTATAAATTTCGGCGGTAGACTTTGTATAATCCTGAGACTTAAGCAAACAATACTGAGAAGCTGAATTATATATCAGTGACACAAATACTATTGGCACTATACTTGAGGAATCATCTTTCAGTGAACTTAAATATAATGACACCAGAAATAATCTTCACTGCGAAGAATAACACAATTATACCATCTAGGGAACAAAAAGTGTTAAACACTGATTAGAACTTAAAGTTTACTGAGGGATCTAAAATTGCCCATGATACTGATCAAAAGTCTTCACACAAACATGTAATTTAAGGAAATCTTACAGCCTAGGTCAATACACTACTTTGTTGTAGGCTAAAGGTTCTGTTAAACTGGATGGATGGATACCCCAAAGTAAAACGAGTCTTTATTTATACTGAGAGCAAAACGCTCACCAAAATGGTGACTGGAATAACCATTTAAAAAGATACCTATAACAAAATAGATATGACCTATAATGATATATACATATATACAATATAGGATAATATGGGTAAGGTGTATAAACTATGAGGCAGAAAATTCGAAGTAGAAGAAGAGACTGTCATATACATTCTATACCAGTGCAATGTGAATTAACTGGTAAACTGAGATTTGAACCAGAAAATATCCTTAAACTACTAATGAGAAAACTGTTGGCCTTCATTGAGGATAGGGGATAGAAGTAAGGTACAAAGGTCTTATAACCAAGCTTAAACTAAGAAAAAAAAGACTTAATCACAGTTTTGGCTTTTGACCACAGCACGATAGCAGTGAACAAATCCATCGGAATTATTAGCAAATACACCCAATGTTGAAAAATAGAAAATATTGCTCCGCAAACTTTAAAAATATCTATTATGTATTTGACAAAGTTTGACATAATAGCCTCCTATCTAAAATCAAAAAATTCTCTCGAAACAATTGCCTTCCAAATACTAAAGTGCTACCTACAATATCGTCATTGCCTTGTAAACCATCATAATGATTATACCAAACTCTATCCAATTATGGCTGGTGTCCTACAAGGCAATGTCCTCGCTCCAGTGCTGAATTTGGTATGCACTGTGCATTTGTCTATGTCCCCAGAAGTTATAAAAGCAACTTACGTAGATGACACAAAGGTTATTTCTTTACACGAAAATCCAGCCAGTATCAGTGGACAGTGGATAGAGTCGAAGCTATCCTAAACGCAATACAAACTTTGTTAAAAATATGGCGATTGCAAGTCAATGATATAAAATCTGCGAAAACAATATTTATAAACAATTGGCTTCCAAATAGTAAAGTTCTAAATGCAAGACCGTCATTGCCTTTTAAAACATCATACCGAGTATACCAGATTTTATTCAATTACGGCTGAAATCCTAGAAGTAGCATAATATCTGATGATTGTTTTGTGTGTGTATTGTATTCTAATGATTTCTCTTGCACTTGTCACATTATAAAACATCTTGCCGACCTAAAACTTTGTTGTTCTTCTGCTAGTGTTACAATTTCATTTAGTTTATTTTTTATGATTTTGGTTGTTATTTTAGTGTTGTATTTAATAAATTACTTCCTCTGTAGTCTTTCGGGTCTGATATGCCGCCCTTTTTGAAGAGAGGTATTAGGATGCTTGATCTTCCTTCTTGACAAATTCTATTTTGTTCTATTATTTTTTTTATTAGTTTTAATAGTGGTTTGGTTAGATCTGGTCCTCGATGTTTTAGCAGGTCAGTCGGTACTCTGTCCTCTCCTGGTGATTTGCCATTTTTTAATTTCTTATATGCTTCCTTTATCTCTTCCTCCTCAATATTTATTTCTTCGTTTGTCGTCACCTCTGCTACTGGTGTTTATTATCGTCGCACTTAATATAACATCTGGTCGCTTAAATCAATTTAACTCTTGTTTTTATTGTGTTCTTTGACTAAACAGGCGTTTTACTTATTAATCACTTTTCTGGACGTAGTTGGCACTATTTTGTGTTAAAATTTGGAAGAAATCATTGAAATATCTTGCTAATCTCTCTATATACACACAGACATAGTCCTGCGTTATTGTAAACACTCGCTAGTTTATTTTGTTTAAATTCTCGAGAAACACCTTTATAAGGATTTTATGCCCTTTCTTTTTTGAATGTTTCCATTACATAAGTTTTAACTGCAAGTAGTTTTTTGCAGTTTAATATGTTTTTTGTAATTTATCAAATGCAGCACTACTTTTTCAACAGACGTTGAATTATTCCTCTACATTCTGCTAAGGTGTATAATTTGATTCCATATTTGTGACGTTTGCCCTTGAGACTGATAGAAACTTTATAAGTTCATAGATTCTTCGAGGGCTAATATTCTTTCTGAGTAATAAAGATTAACCATTAGATTTATTATTTAGAAAGTCCAACAATGAATATATTTCGGTAAATTCAGACTGATCGTTGGCATTATTATTGTTAAAATAATATTATCATTCACTTTTCATTATCATTTGAATTTTCTAATATTTCTAAGAGTTCAGTATCTGATAATGATAGAAAAATTTTTTACCTATCTCGCTTAGAATTATTTAGTATTCACCACTCATTTTCAAATAATTTACAACTGATAATTTTTCAAGAAAAATACCACCAAATGGTTAAAGTAAAATTAATAACAATAATATCCATACAATTCCACAAATCCACAGTTTAACACTACGAAAGTTAAGATTAATAATTTTATAATTTAACGAATCAGAGTTATTACGTAGTTTATTGTAGATGAAGTGTCACACACACACACACACGCAGTGATCAACCCTGCCCCTAGGAACATGTGTATACCAATGTAAGAATGGGATCCACATGTCCGAAGATCAAACCGGTCACACCTCGCTAGTCGAAGTGGTACCTATCTGACCCCCAGGCTTTTCCACCACCCCTCCTCATCGTGTGACTTACGTGAGGAGGCTTATGATCTGAAATTTACTTAAGATGCCCTGGGTAATAGGACATCCTCGGTTTTTAGTGAATGTGGTTATGCCACCTAACTGTAGGGGTAGCCACATCTAGGCTTTTCTCCCTATTTACTTTACTGACTCAATTGATTTTACTCTAGCTTTACGTCGGAACTTGAGTCCCTAAAAAAAGAAAAAAGAGCGTGTGTTCCGACCATAGAGCCATCAGCCTGAGCTGATGACTCTATGTCCGGAAAAGAGTGTGTGCTCGGTCACTCAGCCGCCGATTTGGCAAAA
Source organism: Diabrotica undecimpunctata (assembly GCF_040954645.1). Classification (NCBI taxonomy): domain Eukaryota; kingdom Metazoa; phylum Arthropoda; class Insecta; order Coleoptera; family Chrysomelidae; genus Diabrotica; species Diabrotica undecimpunctata. The sequence goes on along the minus strand of NC_092805.1, from coordinate 61,875,332 downwards.
TAAATTTTGTTCTCCTCGCCGGCTGAGCACCCGAGAGGGGCCCGGCCACCAAGCCCATGCATGCCGCACATGACCTCAGTGCTCGGATTTCGCGAGTAGATCTTTCATTTCGATCTGCCTTAAGGGCCTAGTCCGCGGAGCGGTATATAGAATTCTATATTTGCTATATAAGGTAAATTTACGTTAAACGGTTTAATGAAAAGTATGAATGTATCAATATGAATTTACGTTATTTAATCAGAAAACACATATTTTTTTTTTTTTTTTTTTTTTTTTTGTGGACTTCCTTGTGGCGTCGGGACTATAAAATGCCTGGGCAACAATTCTTTCCTCTTTTCCTTAATCCTATTTGTGTGCGTGTATTGGGGTGTGCATTCCCAAGTGTATAATGCTCTCACACACCCCGGTGTATATTGGACTTATAATTACCTAAAAACCTAAAAACCTAAAAAAGAAAAGCGTACCCTCTCGCCAGAGTTTTTTTTTTGGTGTGTTTTCTGATTGACTGCATTTCTTTTTTCGTTCTTCTTGCAACCATCTCATTCTTTATTTATTCGTTCGGGTTCTCCCTATATCGAGCTATCTGTTGTTTTGGTCTTCTGTGTACCGTCCTTGTGTTTTCATTGTAGTTAGTCAGCTCTCTTAACATTCTGCTGGGGTGGTTTCTTAGTCCGTTAAAAATTTCATATGCTCTCTCGTCTAGCGTGCGTAGGATTCTTGTTTGTCCTGAGTCTCTATATACATATCTCAAGGGTACGTACCTTGGTATCTTAAGGGCATCTCTGACTATTTGATTTTGAGTAGTCTGTATCTTTTTCCTGTTTGTTTTACAGGTGTGTCCCCACGCAGCGGATGCATATGTTAGGACTGGCAGGATAATACTATTCGCAACCCTGATTTTGGTTTTAAATCGTAGTTTACTTTTCCTTCCAATAAGCGTTGAGAGCTGACTTTTCAACGCTTTGGCTTTGCGTATTTGCTGATTGATGTGCTCAGTGAACTGAAGTGTCACACTATCACCATAGAACATTTGGTGATTACTTCAGAGGGCGCCGATCATACTTTTATTACTTTAGGCCTGCTTGCCATTATGTTAATTTCAGTACTGATTTTATACTAAAAATATTGGTTAGTTGCGCGAGTCGATTTAGTATGAAAAATGTGTGCTTGTGTTTGCAACTACACTTAATTTTAATTAGCCTGTAGGCATGCGCTCTACCAACTTTGTATTAATAACCTAACAATGAAGTTTGTTTTATGATTAGAGTAAACAAAATATACAGGTAAATAATAACTGTGAAAAAGAAGCTACAATTATGTGCAGTGTCTTTAATTGTAATAATGATAATAGCAATAAGGAAAAAAAAAACATGTACTTCTTAAAAAAAGCGTATATGGAGAAAAAATGGATCGAGAGAAGAGGGTTAGGCAAAGGAATATTAAATATATGTTGAATGAAGAATTATTAATAAAAGACCCTTTGGCATAAAAAACATTTTACAAATAAATAATAATAATTTGTTTAAAAAATTGTTACGAATAGTTGAAAATAACCTCACTTTTAGTTAATACTTCATTATTTTTAGTACAAGAAATTAGAACATGCTCTAATTTTTAGTACTGAATCGGCGCGCGCATCTAATTTGTAGATACTAATATTTTTAGTACTAAATTCTGTACTAAATTTAGCATAATGGCAAGCAGATCCTAGACAGGATTACATCACGTTTTAGCTACATTAGCTACAGGCACTTTAAAATAATTACTAATTAATTGCACAAAGTAAACAATTGAATTGTGAATTTCATTCATTTTTTGTACAGTGGAAACTATTAAAAATTATACATCAACATTCTAGAAATAAACACAAACAACGGTATTTCTTAGTGTTTCCAAGCCAGCCACCAGCAATTACTTGTGAGAAATCCACTGATACAATGTCAATTTATTATCACATATGCAACAGACCGCACGAGTCGCGTTGCCGGCTCCTAAAGACGGATTGACATGATTCAAGAATGCTTGGATTCCAACTTGGACCAAGTGGACTTGTCCAAGTGTACTTGTACCAAGTTGGTTGCAACGGTTGAATGAGTTGGATGTCAGATAACCATTGTAAAAACGGAGGAAGTGATTGTGGAACGTGTTCTAGTGGTTCAGAAAAAAAAGGAATAAAAAAGAAAAAATTCCGAACTTCTAGCATCCTTATTTTTATATATTTCTTCATCCGTACATTCCATAATGCTTCCTCAGCTTCGTTTAACTCCATAAATATAACACTATCCCTTTCAGACCATTTTTTTGTGTTTACTTCTCGTTTTCAATTTTTCGACACCGGCGCCATTTTAGTTTTACAATACCACACTACTTCAATTCAAGGAAGTTGGCCAGCGTTCTACTTAACTTGGATAGAACGTTTTGATGCAAGTGTACTTGGATGAACAGAAGCCACGATCAAAGTAGCTTCCAAGTGTTGCGCTCACAACTTCCAAACAGACTTTAACCAAGTACACTTGGATCGTATCAACCAGCCTAAACGCAATATTCACTGAACGCGACAGACACACTGTCGGAGTAGAACGTGTTAAGTCACTGATTATAATATTACAGATTTAATTATATTACAAATTGTAAACATGTATTGGGAAGTTTAAGGGCTTTAGACTAAAAAAGCCCTAAAATAAGCGGAGAAGTTGTGCTGTCCTAAAATGAAGAAAAAACATGAGAAAATAAGTCTCAACACTAAAAATCTAATCAAAGAAAGAAGGAGGCTAAAGGACAGGTATAACACAAACTACGCAGAATTTAGTCAACTCAGTAAAACAATAAACAAAGAAATCCGAAAAGACATACGGCAACATAACATGAGAGAGGTGACAAGGGTGATAGAGAAAAATAGAAGTCTGAAAGTTCTAAGATACAACATGTCCACAGGAAAAAAGAACATACATAAGTTAAGAAATAAACAAGACGACATTGTGACTGATAAGGAAGAAATAGTGAAAACAGTGGAAGACTTCTACAGACAACTCTATGAAACAAGTGAATCCGATGAAAGACGCCCCTTACCAAAGATAGAGAATCAAGGCTCAGAATTAATGCCGAACATAACTGTTGACGAAATTAAAAATGCACTTCGGGTGATGAAGAACAATAAATCCCCAGGTGAAGACAGGGTAATGACCGAAAGCCTAAAACTAGGAGGAAATAAGCTCTTACTGACACTTGCTAAACTGTTCAATAAATGTCTGTGCGAAGCGATAACACCGACGCAGTGGAACAACGCGGAAATCATCTTACTTCATAAGAAGGGAGATATCAGCGACCTTAGAAACTACCGCCCCATTAGCTTGTTGTCACAAGTATATAAGCTATTTACAAGAGTTATTACCAACAGGCTAGGAAGTAAGTTGGATTTCTATCAGCCAAGAGAGCAAGCTGGTTTTAGAGCAGGATATGGCACGAATGATCATTTACAAGTAATTAAGAACTTAATAGAAAAGAGTGTTGAATATAACAAGCCATTAGTCATGATATTTGTTGTTATATAAATTGACATATAAGTCATCAAATGATGTTAAAAGCCTTAACAGAGTGCCGTATAGATAATCGCTATATAAAAATGATAAAATACATCTATCAAAATGGGACAGCACGTGTGAAACTGGCAGATAAAAAGACCAACGTATTTAAAATAAAACGGAGAGTGCGACAGGGAGACACAATTTCGTCAAAATTGTTTACAACATTATTAGAGCATATGTTTAAGAACGCAAATCTGAGTGAAAAAGGAATTAACGTCAATGGAGAAATGCTTAGTCATTTGAGATTTGCTGACGATATTGTCCTTTTTGCTGACAGAATCGGTGATGCAGTATCGCAACTGGAGAAACTATACCTAGCCTTCCTACAAGTAGGATTAAAAATCAACCACACAAAAACACAAATCATGACAAATCTTGTGTTAAGCGAAAAGATTTTAGTAAATGGCATGCATATTGAAGAAACCACCTCATATAAGTACTTAGGACATGAGATACGCATAGGAAGAGATAATCAAACGTGCGAACTAAGCCGCCGCATAGGACTCACTTGGGTGGCATTCGGCAAGCTAAGCTATGTTCTTAAATCAGAACTGCCTATGTGACTTAAAAGAAAAGTCTTTAATCAGTGCGTGTTGCCAGTACTTACATATGGTGCAGAGACATTAACACTAACCAAGAAAGTAAGAAATAAAATTTGTGTTACCCAAAAAAATATATTAAATTGTTTACTTACCAATTTATTATTATGATTTTTGTTTTAAATTGTTTTAAATTGCATTAAACTTACAAAACCGGTTTTCCTTAGAAAGCGCTACGTAAAATATTTTTCTTTTTCCTGGACATTACTTGAAATAATGCCAATAATCATAATCAAAAAGAAGATTAGAGGTAGTAACAAGTTTAATTTAAATTTTTCTGGCTCACTGTGTAATATTATTTTTTCTCTATCTCTAAATGTGTTTAATTAATACGAAAGATCGTAGGTAATAAAAAGGTATACAAAGACAAAATAACTTTCTCTGGAAGTAGTGATAAGAAGTACGGTTTTATATTATTGGGAAACAGCAAAAAAAGGTCTTCAGTGTTTTTATGTTTTAACAAATGAAAACAAAAACAAACAGACGTATATACCAACACATTTATTTCACTAAATCAGCTTGGGCAGATGTCTTGAATGGACAGGCTAGAGTCGACATTTTCTGTTTTTTATTCTTCATAATAATTATTTTTTCTGGTGACCTTTCTCATTCGTAGCAGAGCTTTGTAATTATATTAACTTTAAGTGGTAGCCGTGTTTATTTTCAGAAAATATCTGGTTCATAATATTTATACACACCCACATTAAATCTTCATAAAATCATAGATAAGTGGTTATAAATTTTATATTTGTTATAATATCTGAAAATAATTATGGAAGAAGTTAAAAATGTGTAATATTTCATTGAAAACAGCTTTACTTCTATGATTTAAAAAAAAAACTGTTTTTAAAATTATTATTTCGTAAAATTACATAATATATACGGACTTAATGATAGGATTTACGATAGAGAATAATTAAGAATAAGTTTTATCAGGTTATATTTTACATATTATTATTAGTAGCTTAAAATCTTAATGAATTTGCTGCTTTATAATTTAATTTAAAAATCTAATCGATCAATGGATGAGCAGTACATCAATAGATGGGGCCTTGCAGCTCAGTCTTATTCACTCCATGGATCCATTCTGAATCAAGATGTATGCTTAAAAACGAGAATATAGGTAAATATTTACATAATAGATAATATAGAGAACTAGAAAGAAATTATATTGAGTGTAATCCATTTAGATTTGGAAATGTTTTTTGTAGAATTTGAAGGTATTAGCCGATTTCGGCCATTTTCTTTAAAGTATCAGTAATATATTGTTATGTTTTTCTGTGGATTTAGGGATTAAGTGAAGTAAACGTGATTTAAGCCTAGAATAGGGGTCATTCGTAAATTTGACGACTCTTATAATACATCGGGCATTTTTGCCCACTCTCGTTTATTTTAACGATTTCCTCAATTGAGTGCATTCTTGATTGGTGTCGAACTTGATAGTGTCGCAAAGTGGTTGTTATAATTTCCAATTCTAAGACCATATTTCGTCGCTTGGTTCGTAATTTTTACGAAAGTCCCGTGTTTACGTCATGTACTACTTGAGTGTTTCAGTAACAAAAAATGAAGGTAAATTGTTTTTCATTCTCATTACATAATATACTATTTGAGTTTTCTTACTCGGATATCAAATAAAAAGTTTTTAAAATTAAAAGTGAAACTGGAACAAACCATGAAGTGGAGATATCCAGGAGTGGCTAGTATACCTGTTGAATACAAAGCACGTGGTGTTCGTGTGTATTAAGGTATAAAAAAAGTGCTTATTATAAGCTTAAATTTTTATTTTAAGAAGATCTTTTCGGAATTAAATCATTCTATCATCAGTAAACTAAAAGAGAGAGTAAAAATACCAATATTAAAAAACACAAGTTAAAATTTAAATATATAGAAATAACACGTTGGTTTTTTTACTACTTACATAAAAAGTTGTTAAAAACATTGTATGGCCACATAAAAAAAACTTTTGGAAGGACATCCGTATTAAAATATAATCCTCATGGTATTTATCAAGGTAAATGCAATAGACTTAACTTATTGATTATTAAAAACTGAAAATGGGGGCATCTTACATGACCCCCTGTAGCTGGTGAGGTTTTTTCGACTTACATTACCTCTGATCTGTTCTGGAGTCTTGGGCTAACTGATATAAAGATGGTATGAAAATTCAGTTAGTACCCATCAATGTCAAGTGGAATAATGTAGTAGGAGCAAAAGTCATTGTGCTTAAGTTTGTGAATAGGCAGTTTTTAGTGAAGAATTGTGTTTTGTGTGTAGTAAGATCAATAGCAATTTTTGGTATTTTAAAGAGGTGGTAGAATGTAAAAACAATGAGTGACTGCGATGTAAAATAAATTTGGTATACCAGGGTAAGGCAAAATTTAAGTTAGGTAGTTGAAATTAATAAATCATTTTAAAGGCGGTAAAAAGAATGTTATTACCTAATTGTTTCCTTGTATGAAGTAGGTATAGATAAAATTGGTTTGAAATTTGTGGAAGATGAATCGAGGAAAAAGAAATAAAAGAGAAAGAAAGAAAAGGAAATAGGAGATGAATGTAAAGATGTGAGCTGGGGATACTGAAACTGATTGTGATAAGAGATTGATAGATGTAGCGTGAGTATTTATAAGAAAACCTGTGTGATTAGTCAGATGGTAGTTATTGGAGAGGATGGGAAATGGGATATTGGAAAAGGGATGTTAGTGTATTAATGGTGACAAGAATAAAGTTAAGTATGGTGGATTATATAAGGTGATATTAAACTATGGGAAAATAGAAAGAAATGTAGAAGTAAGTAAAACTGGATGTGTAGTTAACAGAAAGAAAGTTAGATCGGGAAAATAATTGTCGATGAAGTGGAACAAAGTCTCTGTTGATGCTGGTATGACAATTAACACAATTGGGACTGTTTTTCTTTTCCTTGACTATTTCCAAATCCTCAAAAAGGTCAAGTTTGAGATAATCTCTACCTGGGATGTTATGAAGAAGAGGAATATCATCTGGTACCTTGATTGTGTGATTGTGATATTTGAGATGATGGGAAAAAGTTTTTGTCCGCAACAGAACTGAAGGAGGAAGCGGGACGTATTAGGAATGGGGAAGACAGTGATCCAGACCCGTTTAAAGATAGTGGTAGTGACTGGGAAGAAGACAATTTGAAAGCTGAATCCTCTGGCTCCGATACCGAGGTTGATGCGGAAAATAATTCGTCTGTTTCTCCTGTTTGCCTTATCCAAGAGAAATATAACAGTCCAGTTCAGTCTGAAGAAGAAGTAGAAGCTAGTTCAGATGAAAATGGTATTCCTTTATCACAAGTACGTAAACGTTCAATATATGTAATAAACAAAAGCCTCAAGGGTAAAAATGGTCACAAGTGGTCGACAGAGTTGCCTCAAAGATCTAAAAAAACTGCTTCTGGGAACATATATCATTTTATATCGGGTCCTAAAGGAACTGCAAAAAACTGTTCTACGCTGGATGATTATTTTTTTTCTGACAATATATTTGATATAATTTTGCAATATGCAAATGCAGAGATTGCCGATCAAGATCGAAAATACAGTGGCCATCAGAATGTTAGCATAACGACAAAAGACGAACTGAAAGCTTTTTTTGGTATTTTAATTCTTTCTGAGGCAAAGAAAGACAATCATTTATCAGCAATGCATATTTTTAATTCTACCATTTCAGGCAAGTTTTACAGATCTTGTATGAATTGTGATCACATTTTATTCCTGTTAAACTGCCTTAGATTTGAAAAAAAAAGGGAAGAGAGAAAGATAAATGATCCCTTTACGCACATTCGAGAAATTTGGAACATTTTTATCGATAAGTGTAGAACATCGTATTCTCCATCCTCATACGTCACAATTAACGAACAACTTTTGGCATTCCGAGAACGCTGCCATTTTAGGATGTATATTCCTAATAAGCCAGCGAAGTATAGGATAATAATTGTTATGGTATGCGACTCCTCAACCAAATATATGGTAGCTGCAAGTCCTTACTTGGGAAAAAAACAGAAACCAACGGTTTGCCTTTAGCTGAATTTTATGCAAAAGAGTTGACTAAATCCATTCACGGTACGCACCGTAACGCAACTATGGACAACTGGTTCACATTGGTTTCTCTTGTTGACCAATTGTTACAAGATCCCTACAAATTAACCATGATAGGACTCATCCGTAAGAATATAAAGGAGATTCCTAAGGAGTTCTTGAACGTAAAAGACCGAAACTGTAATACGTCAATGTTTTGTTTCGATCAAAAAAAGACGTTAGTATTTTACATGCTAAAGAGAAACAATGCAGTTTTGTTACTTTCAACAATGCATGAGGAAGCAGAATTGGGAGCATGTACCCTCTTTAATGACTAGAGGTTATAGTTTACATAAAGAACGGTACTGGGCTCGGACTTTAGTCTGGTAGAGGTATCTTGGTCGGGGCTCTTATTACAGCTCAAATATAAAGAATCAGTTAGAGAAGTACTGAAGATACAGGGACGAGAAGTTAGAAGATAAAGAGAAGAAAAGTTAGAAGACTTCTTTATTGGAACCGTCTGCTAGAGAGACGTTCGTGTGAACGGATTTATTTATTGGAATCTTATTTCGATTAAGAAAATAGAGACTTTGTTGTCCGGCACACGTAATGGAACAACCGGTATCCAATAGCATAGTAAAATCCTGATTGTAGATATTTACAGATATGAAAGGTGTTTTATTAGTATTTTTAGAGATCACAAGGGGATAGACTTTATTATGAGAAGAAAGACGGTAGAAGTTTCTAACTTGCGTAAGGTAATTTTTCCACTCATTTTCGGAAAAGTCTTGGTTTTTAATCGATTGTTTTCGCTGACGGGAGTTAAAGGCATTTCGATGAGATGTAGGGAAACCTACATCTCACCTTACCTCGAGGTAAATTATTCTGAATTCTATATGAAGAATAACTAGAGGATCGGGAAATATCGGACTTTTTGGGGTGACTGGGAATAGAATAGCGGATATTATTTATTTCGTAAGTTAGTTTTTTGGAGGATTGCAATTTGTACTTTGTGAGAAGGTAACTTGAGGTTTTCCACATCGGTTACAAATTATTTTCCTCGAACGACGACATTCACGGTGACTGTGTCCTTTACCTTGGCAATTCCAACACGCGGTGGAAGAATTTAGCTTAGAAGTTAAGGGAAGTACGTAATTCTTGTCTGAAGAACAGTTCTTGGGAAAGTTATTGCTAGAAGAATTGTTTCTAGACTAAAAATTTCTCGGAAGGTTTCTCTGAGCATCCTTTTTTTTTTCATGCTAGAGATAGAAGGAGGCTCGCGTTTGAAAACTCAGGCCGCATTTATTTCGACGGTATTAATGAGAGAAAATAATTGGTCTACGGCAAGGATTCTCACTAGGATTTCTTTGAAAGCCTAATAGTTTAAATGAAATTTTCCTCAGGGCCGCAAGTACAAGTGGTGGTATGAAATAACTTTAAAACTATATGACTATAACATAAGTTTATTACAAGTTACGTGAAAAAATATAATTATAAATTATATGGACTGTTTTGCATGTAAAAAGTAGGAAAATATCTTTTACTTGACTCCAGGAATGTCAAGTCCTAAATTTGTTAATTCTTTGAAGTCGACGGGCGAAATCTTTCACAGCTCTCTAGAATGGCATCTATATTAGTAGGTTGGGAAGAAACTGAAATTCTAAAATGTTTTCAACGGTCTCACTAGTTAGCCTAGATTTGTACTTGTTTTTTATGAACTTCAGCTTACTGAATGTAGATTCACAGACATATGTAGATGCAAAAATACACAAAATTTTCTGAGCACAGTCAATTAAGTTAGGAAATTTGTCATTTTCAACTGCTTCCCAAAACTTATAATGAGCTTTTTCCTTCTTTTTTTTTTCAAAAATACTTTTGAGCTCTGTATCATTCTGAAGATCAATTAACTCATTTTTCAAATCCCTAGCTTGGTATCCAAAAATGGAAAGATGAGCTACATTTGCCCCACAGCACACGTATAAAATAAACTGTAATATAGTGGTAACTACTGGGTTAGTAACCCTTTTATATTAAGCTTCCATTAATGCCAACGATAGAAACAGAAAATATATTCTATGTCGTATATCTGTTATGTCATGTGGGACATAACCACTATATATAAAAGCATGTACCTCGACCTTTGGGAAATAGAAATAAATTATATAACCATTGATGTCATTATTATTTTACAGTGGCCACGAGGTAAATATATTAAAATTACAGAAGAATCGGCAACAATTTATACAGGTAACATTGGCGCCATAGGAAAATAAAAGTTACGCGAAGATTGGGCCATGTAGGAAGAGCGTCTAGAGCTCCATTTGTGTGAAAACTATGTGGAAGAGGATAAACAGGTATCAGTTTTGTTAACGATAATAGGCAAACAAGCATACAAAACATTAAGAGATATTTTGCTATCTGGTAAAACCCAAAAATAAAACACTTGTGATATCCTAAGAAATCAGTTCAAAAGAAGAATGACTGCGTTTAAGGAGAGGATTAATTTTTATGAAATGAGACAGGTAGAAAATAAAAAACTTCACCAGTGGTGAAGCAACACTAAAAACCAAGCTAGTATCTGCAAACTTGGTAATATGTTAAATGATATATTCAAAGATTTATAATTGTATTATAAGTGTTAACCAGTACTTCGATGAATATTAAATACATTGAATAATACATTTACACAAAACTAATACTAGACAAAGGACAAACAGTTTTGTTTACAATGTAACTTCTAAATTAAAAAAAAAATACATTTAACAGCTACATTTGAATGGGAGAATTAATTTCTCTCCTGATTTAACGCACATGTAACTTCTAAATAAAAAAAAAATTAAACTGTTTGTCCTTTGTCTAGTGTTAGTTTTATGTAAATGTATTATTTAATGTATACATATAACATTCGAAGTGCTGGATAGCCTACATTTTTGACAAAATGCCCCTGAGGATGCTCTGAGACCGAAAGTACTTGGTCAAGATTCAATAAAAAACTACGCCCTAAATCTGCCTTTATTTGGAAAAAAAAAATCGATTTGGTGGGATGATGAATGTGACACACAGTTATAGCTTAAGAAAAATGCGCTTAAATTGAACAAAGCCTTATCCACCCTGAGTAGGTCATAATATCAAAGGACCAATGATTACATCTAAAGACATTCTACAGGGAGCTGTTTTACGTCTACTTTTTAATCAAAATGTGCAGATCAAAATATAGCATTGCATTTTTATTGAGGCTTTATAAGATCTATAAGAGATTACGTCTGTTTGGTATATGGGTCAGTTAGAATAACTAATTTATGTAAACTTGATGGAATTCAATTTAAAGCTTTGAAAATTGTGTTAGGGTTGCTGAAAAGCTCTCCAAATGAAGCCACACCAGTCCCAGCCTCTGAAAACGTACTATGATTACGCAGAGCATATCTGACAAGCAAATGCTTCCTAGTCCAACATTATCGCTGCACGTATAAGGTCAAAATAATTAACCGATTAAATAAAGCTGATTTAACAACTACATTCTTCTTAAAAAAGAATTCCCCATCACTCGCGAAAGCATTTGTAACTTACAGTGAACTTAAGTTAATAAATTCTTCTTGAAAGCTATTTGGAAATCATTGGACATACTACACCTGACAAGTGTTCTATTTACAAACATTATTCGTAAATAATAAACTGAATTTTGTTATAATCCTCGCTAATTGCGGATTCAATAGCTTAAACTCCACTTAAGTACCCACATAATATATTGATTGAAGAAATTTACATATGTGTCGCCCAGTTCCATAATCAGTTAAATCCAAAATTTAAAAAAATGGACGTTATGATTTCAATGAATTCTTTGTTAGTCTCCTTACATGTGTGTATCTTCAAACTGTTCCAAACTCAGTTACATTGCGTTGAAAATACCGGCTGAAAAGTTCGGACTGTTCCAAAAGCAGTTAAATGTATTCGGTGGTCGGTTTCAAAACCAGTTAAATCTGTCACGGTGTCAAAACAAGTTAAAAGAAATACTAAACCCACATGACCATGAGTTCGGTGCCACAGCCACTGTTAGTTACAAATCGACCACCGAAGCAGGTAGTTAAACATTTTTTGTGAGAAATAGAAGCGCTTGTATTGTAGTATTGAGACAAACCTAAAAGCATAACACTATTTTTTTTTCAAAACATTAAAATAAACCATAACAGGTGCTTTTACTGGACGATACAGTTCTTAATATCATGGAGGGGCCAGCGGAAAATCCTGAAATCGTTGATAATGTTGAAGTAATAGCAGAGGCAACTGGTTCTTTGGCTAAAAAACGAAAAAGCAATCCTTCCACTTGGAAAAAAACCATTGCAAAAGTATCTAGGTAAGTTAATTGTAATTATTATAATAAAAATTTATACAGTGTTTCGTCAATATGCCAACAACCTTCATTATTGACGTAGAAGTTATTGGGATAAAAACCCAAAATTTACTCTGTATCTGCGCCTCTGGAAATGATCAATTTAGAAAAAAATGCTTGTTTTATCAAGTAGTACTAGTATACAAACTTTCATCATATCTACAGTAGGTACTAAAATTTTAACAGATATCGGCAAACAATACAAAAAAAGTATCTCAACAACGACACATATTGAATGGTATGTTAACATAACCATTTTTAATGTTTTTTAGAGGTATACTTTTATCCCCTGAAATTTATTGGCACATTTACGAGACACCTTTTATAATCCGTTATTATTCGTCTTTACTTATACCTTTAGATTCAGGCTAATCTTTCCTAAACTCTCATAACGTCAACTACAGCGAAAGCGATTAGGTAACTGAAAGTGTAACAAATTTGTTTTTTCAGGCACCGTCCAAAGGGATTTCCTCAAATGCCAAACTGCAAACATCCAAGCAAAAGCAAGTATCGATGCTCAGAGCTTTCCTTGCAAGACGTAACAAAAATCCATCGCAGATATTACAAAGATGCGGACCTACAATCGAAGACACAATTTATTCTGCAACATGTTATGGTTTTTTCTGCAAAAAGAACCGGGATTCCAGAACTTACCTTAAAAAGAATGGTAAGCACTAGTTTCTACTTACCTAAGCAAAGACACAATAAAACAGAAAATATTAAAGTGTGTCGAGCGGCATTACTTGCAATACTCCAAGAAAGTCGAAACCGGGTGCAGTTACTTTGCCAAAAATTTCTTCAGACAGGTGTACTCCCATCTGAAACTCGTGGAGGAGCCCGCCACGTTGAAAAGTTTAACACAAAGAAAGAAAGCATCAAAACTTTTATTAAATCTTTTTTACCAGTGCAGAAACACTACTGTAGAGCAAAGAACAAACACAGACAATATCTTCCGAGTGAACTGAGCATTAAAAAAATGTGGTATATGTACAGTGAGCAACATCCAACTCCCAAATTAACATGCAAGTATGATTTCTTCAGAAACGTGTTTGCCACCAATTTTAATATCGGGTTTGATGCCCCATACACTGATAAGTGTTCTACATGTATACGACTTGAATGCGAGACAGCAACCGAAAAGGATGGTGACAAACGAGCAGCTTTAAAATTGGAGTTGAAAGTCCATAAAGTTCGTGCTGAGAAATTTTATATGTTCTTACGAGAGAACAATGATAACGAGCTTGTGTTCAGCTATGACTGCCAAAAAAACTTGGTGTTGCCTAAAATACCTGATCAGGCTGCGTACTATAAGCGTCAGTTGTATCTTTATAACTTTGTTATATGTGAGGGGCACTCCAAAGCCACACGAAATTACCACAACACATTCTCCTATCTTTGGACAAAAAACCAGTATCAAAAGGGATCCAATCAAATAGCATCTGCTTTGTACCTTAGATTACAGAACTCGAACTTTGAAAATGTCACCACAGTCAAACTCTTTTCTGATGGTTGTGGGGGACAAAATAAAAACACCATTGTTGTTGGTATGCTTATCAGTTGGCTTATTAAGGATGCTCCTCGTAACGTGAATAAGGTGGTACTATACTTTCCTGTAGTCGGACATTCGTTCATCCCGCCAGACCGAGTCTTTGGAATTTTAGAACGACAGTTTCAAAATTTCAGTGTTATCAACAATCCAGACGAATACACTGATATCATTAAAAATACCTGTACTGTGATAAAGCTGGGTGCAGACTGCTCTGTCAGTAACTGGAAAAGTGTCACAGAAGCTGTGGTAAAACCTCCAGGACAGTGGCATTTCCAATTTCTAAAAGCTAAAAAATTCATTTTCACACGATCTACAAGAAATCCAAACACAGCTTTGATCCAAGGAGAGGCCAACTACAACTTTGAAACGGGTGAGCCCAAGTCAGTTTTAAAAAGAGGAAAAGTTTTCGGAAATCAAGCTGTTCCGGAAATACCAGAAGGTGTGGCAGTTAAAGACGCGAAAATTAAAGATATAAAGTGTTTATTGGATCTCCATTATGGAACAGACTGGAAAAACAACCAGAAGTTAAAGTTTTTTGAGGAAATGTTGCAACAACCAATCGATCCTGTAGATGACGAAGAAGATGATTTTGAACTGAATGCTGAGGACGAATCTATTGATTAAAAAAATAGACACCAAATACTATTAAAAAAATGTACGAATAAAACTTTTCAGTAAAAATTGCTTCATTATTGTAACAATCTAACTAAAGCAAAAATTTTGCCCTCACAACAATATAATACTATGACATAATAGTTTCAAAAGTAGTTAAATCGTATTACTGTTCCAAAATCAGCTATAATAAATTTTTAATATTTTACAGTGCCTACATTTTTTCTTTAATTTTATACAATTTTTATTAGGAAAAAGCTTTATTTTTTAATTTTTTTTTTGATAACAACTTTATCACGTTCCCTATGACGGTAGATACGCAACTAGTTATTGGCCTATTCCCACAAATTTTTTCAAGTGGATTTAACTGATTTTGGAAATGGGTGACTCATATGTGAAACATCATAAATATTAAATTTAAGTGGGATAGACATTAGATTATATTCGCTGAAACTACAGGCACAAATTTGTTTAAATTACAACCAACTGTCCCCTACATCTTAATAAAAATACGTGGCTGATTCAAGAATTTGTTGAAAGCAGGTTTAAAGACGCCAATAAACTTAATTGTACTATTAAGTGGAGATAATACAAAAAATTTTATACTGATTATGGTATCTATGCAAAAAATTAAAGGTGTGAATGAAAAATGTATTCTTTTGAATGGATATTTCCTTTGTATGTGTATCTATTTGTTGCTAACCTATCTAACTGTGGTTTATGTCTTGTTTGTTATAATGAAGTCTTTGTAATGAATCCCTGAGTATGAAAAGTGTCCTCCGCGAATAATTCTGAATAAATAAATCCTAAAGTGTGCAAACTAAGGCTAAAATACAAAAAAAATTGTATTTACCTGCTTAATTAGTTGAATAAGGACGCCACTGATTTAGATTTTAATTTCTTTCTTTGCATAGCTTTTGTTTTCTTTTGTCACATTTGTCACACATGTTGCAAATACGATGATATAAACACATAAAGGGCGTGAAATTAGATCATCATTAATTTGTAGTTTTTGAAAATTTAGTACTATGGTGTATTTCATTCCGGAAGGGGTACATATCATTTTGTTGTATTTTATGAACAATAAATGAGCCAATATGACATCAAACTAAACAAGACAGTAGGAAGAATTTTTTTTGAAATTTGTGATGAAGGGCCTGTAGTTAATAAACCTAGTGAATTTTCAATATTAGGACATGTTCACCTAGATTCCGTGTTAAGTAAGAGCATGTAGTAGCTAAATCTGCAATCAACCGAACTAGTGTCCACGAAATTTTCAAGGAGAACAATTTTCATCCATATAAGATAAAGTTAGTGCAGGAACTTAATGATGATGATTATGACCGCCGTTTACAGTTTTGTGAACTCAGCACTCTCGTAGGCTAGTCATGTAGTGAAAATGGAAACAGGAAGATTGCCAAAAAGAGCCCTAGATAATAAAATGTATGGCACAAGACCAAAAGGAAGGCCACGGAAAAGGCGGGAGGATGAAGTAGCAGCAGACGCGCAAAATTTGCTAGACGTGAGAACCTGAAGAAGGTCGGCGCGGGACCCGTTAGGTTAAAGATATAGTGTGAAGGAGACCAAGGCTCAATTTGGGCTGTAGCACCATTGAAGAGAGAGAACTCATCAGTGAGCGAGCAGTGATTGATCCACAGTTTCCCTTTAATATTTAATCTTAACAGGACTTAGAGGTGAAAGTAAAATAATTGCAAATACCAGGAAAATGTGTGCCCCAATAATTAAAAATTAAGCTGTCGCTGGGTATTTTAAAAATATTCTCGTAGTTCCTAATAATGCTCGTTTTTGTTTTCGTCCGGCTTCCGTGTAAATAAGGTATCTCCGACCTGCTGTTAACTTTTCATTACAATTACTTTTGGTTTATTCCTTCTCTTCTTCTTCTTCCTCTTTATAAACAATTCTGCTTGTTGGCGGATTAATACCTAAATGGAAGGTTGATGTCTTTACCTTTTGCGCGGTCGTCCGATACTTTTTCTGCCGATTGGTGATTTATCTCTTGTTATTTTGATGACACGGGTCTTCCCCATTTTACTTATGTGGTTATTCCATTTTTTTTCTATTTTGTGTCCATTTATTTATATACTGTATGTTACATTCTCTTCTTATGTCTTCACTTCTCTTTCAGTCTCTCAGCGTATTTGCTGTAATTCCTCTCAGTAGACTCATCTCTGCCCTTTCCGGTAGCCTTTGTGTTGGGGCTGTGTCGGGTCTTCTTTTTGAGTCATATGTCATTATTGGTCTTACACTTGGCACAAAACCATGTTTTGGTTAAAAAGATAATATATGGAACTTCAAATTATGATTATTCTAAGTGTTCTGCATTAATGTTTGTATGTGTGAGAATGTTTGTGCATTGTCTATAATTATGTATAATGTGTTGCATATGTATTGTGTATGACTAAAGACGATGTGATATTTCATAAACACAATATTTAAATTAGACATACCACAAGAAAAAAGTTTCAAAACAATATTAATAAAATTAATAACATTATTTTTAACTACATTATTCTTTGATATACATTTGTTTGATAATGAATTTATTTTATGTACTATTCTTTTGTTTATCTTATGTACGATATATTTTGTGTATTATTTTTACGTGTTTTAAAATAAAAGATATCTATTTTAGTTTTCCATCTGTAGTTGTTGTGACATACTTTAAATATTGAATTGTAATTAATGATTTATAGGGAAATATCAATCAGTCGCAGTCATGTAACTTTTGAAATATATGAAATACTACTTGTTATGTCACATGAAGTATTTTTCTTATCGTATATTCATGTTCTATTCAGTTATGTACTTGTAAGATATTTGAGAGTTAAAAATTACAATACCATATAACTTTATTGTAATATTAGTATAAAATTTTATACACAACATCCATAATTATTTTCCAAAACTTATGGAATACTTAATTAAATAAACTATAATAAATAAATTATAAAATTAGTAAATAAGATTCATCTCATTGTTTTTATATATAATTAGGATCGAAGTTATCATGTTTGAATATATAATTTACAAAATTTCTAGTAGATATTTTTTAACGAAAAAAGTTTTTAACAAATATTCTTATTTTAATTTGTATTCTTATTTTACTACAAGGTCTAAAACCACCGGTGCAGGGAAGAACAGAGATTTCATTTGCCAAAGAAACAAAATCCCTTGGAGTATATTTTGATCATAGGCTTACATGGAATACTCATATTCTGAAAACCACAGAGAAAGCTACTATGCTCCTGGGCAGATGTAGAAGAATGTGCGGTAAGAATTGCGGACTTAACCCCAAAATGACTCTATGTTTATACACAAGGGTTATTAGACCCATGATAACCTATGGCTAGATGACATGGTCGACAAAGACACATCAAGTGGGAACAATAAGGCTGCTAGGTAATACACAAAGGCTAGCATGCCTGTATATTACGGGGCCATAAAAACAACTTCTACTGCATCGTTGGAAGTCCTGCTAAATCTACCACCACTTCATATCCTTATACAGGGCGAAGCCACATCAGCGATGCACAGATTAATCCATAGTCAGCGACATATAAGCCAGATGCATGGTACTGACAACAGGAAGCTAATCGAGGCGCTAAAAGCCGATATTGTGATGAGAAAACCTATCGATCCAACAGCTACGAGATACAGCTTTAACAATAAGTTCACAATTAAGATACCATTCAGGGAAGACTAGAATAAAGGTGTACTCATACAAGCTGCTGCTACCTGGTACAAGAATGGCTCAAAAGCATCGGAGGATGTGGAAGCCGGCGTAGTAGGGAGAAACCTAGGGATATATTTCCCGGTAAGTCTATCTAAAGATGTGACAGTTTTCGGAAATAACGGCAATCCATCACTGCGTGGAAGAAATAGAAAGGCAGGAAAGAACGTTCTGTTCAGTTGCCATCTTCATGGATAGTCAGGCAGCGCTTAAGGCACTCAATTCTGTAGAGGTCAATTCTAAGCTAGTATGGGATTGCGTGTATGTCCTTAATAAATTAGGAGACCGTAGCAAGTTACGGTAGCCTGGGTACCGGGGCACGAGGGTCATAAGGGCAATGAAAAAGCAGATGAAATGGCCAAACAAGGATCATCAGTGCCATTCATTGGACCGGAACCAGAATATTTGTTAAAATTTACGGCAGACCTAATAAGCAAAGACAGGAAAACAGTCAAAACCATAGTAGGTCTTCTAACAGGGCACTGTAAGCTAAATAGGCACTTGAAGCTGATGGGATTATCAGATGATAACCTGTGCAGATTCTGTCACCTCGAAGAAGAAACAGCAGAGCATATTTTATGTCAGTGTGACAGTTTGGCAAATGTGCGGTTCTTTGCATTAGGAGAAATTCACCGGCAAATAGCTACATGGAAGGTACAGTCTCGAAGCTGCTAGACTTTATAAAAAGGGTCAGGCTAGAGAATGTTATCTAGGACTGGAGGACCACAATAGATCTGAAAAGGTCGCAGTGGAATAGGCCAAAAGGGCACCTCTCTAAATCTAATCTAATCTAATCTATACCCCGCGTTATAACTGACAGTCTCTGAGAAATATTATCACATTATTTTTAAGTTACCATTATCACTATGAGTATAACGTTACATTGGGTAACGTTATAATTATATGATTTTTATTAAAAACTTTATGCTACACCATTTTACTGGTTACTCTATAACAGTACCTTAGTTAATTTCAGTTTAATGAATACTAAAATTCATTGAGTAATTTTTTATTTTTCCAGAGATATTCTCTGTAGCAATTCATTAATGGTAAATTATTAATTTCATTTTGATGAATACTACAATTCATTGGGTAATATTTTTTTTTATTTTCTCCAGATTAACATCTGAAAATTATATTTTTTTAAGAAGTATTCAATTTCTCTAAGTAATACTCTAAATTTTTTATGATCAATATTTTCTTATTATATTCATTAACTTAATTGCTTTATTAAAATATGCATTAAATTTTCTGATGGGTGGTAGGAGTGTGTAACGATATAAAAGTCACATCTTTATTAATTTATATTAATATGATTATTTTATTTTAATTTTTTTTATTAATTTATTAATTCCTCAACCATCAGTTTCTTTTTGACTAATTTTTCTTCAAAAATTAGTTGGCGCCCTCTCTCTTTGTTTCCGGTAGACTAAATATTCTATTCTATTTTGACAGAAGAGCTAATTCCATCATAGACATATGTTCTATGGCTTCTGTGCTATACTTCATTGTAGTCAGTCCCATAATTTTAGTCAATCAGCTTTTCTAACGTGATGGGATATTTTTTTGTGTGTAGTTGAAATTTATAAAAGAAGGGAATATGAAATAAGGTTCATTTTATGGTCTGCAGAAATCTCTTGGTGTAAGTACTTTCATTGTAAACTATATTTTATAATTCTGACAGTATTTTCAATATTCATAACCTCTTTTTTTCCAAAGCCACGTGTTCGATTTTATGCATTTAGGAATCTTAGAAAACTTAACTAATTTTAATAATAATTTTATTTCACTTTATCCTTGCCATCTTCCATTTGTTTAATTGTGATTTTGTAAAATAATTGACAAGAAAGGTAACCCCCTTTGATGTCTTTCTAATACACCCTGTGTTATATTCTAGTTTATGGTAATTACTATTTAAATGGGAATAAACTTACTTTAACCTTTAATTGTGGCTTATTCCTATTTAAATAGTAATTACTTTAAAATGCTACAAGAAAATAGCTTCAGAACAATATTCTAGTTTATGGAATAATTTATTAAATAAACCGATGGATTAACCACATCCAACCAACTAAGCCTTCCTGGCTCCGAAATCTCCGAGAATAGTATTAAGAGACCACCGCTAATTTATTTAGAGCCGCCGTAAACAAAGTTATTATTGCTAATATGATCGCCAACGTTCGATAATCGGACTGGGTACTGAAAGAAGAAGAAGAAGCAACTAAGACTGCAGCTGTTTTTAAGACCACTCAAATGGCAAACACCTAAGACCTGCCCACATAATCTGGAGGCAACAACATCCTATACAGAAGCAAGGAACCCATCGATGCCATAAGTATAATTCCATTTTATTGTTAAGCTATAGGCAAGGTTTGATTGTGCAAAATATCATTATTTTGTTTTATGCTAAATAAATATGGTTAGTTAATTCATTGTTGTATTTGTTACCAACTGAATTTTCATTATTTTATTCATAGTTTAAGACAAGACGGATTCACACTTGAGAGACTAAGCTAGGCGAAGCATAGACGATAAGCTTCCATAGTTTATTGAGGTATTATCTTATAATAGTATTTCAATTCTCTTTGGTAGTCTTATCGTTACTAAATCTTACCTTTTAATTGGAGCAGTCAAGATTTTTGTCAATTTTGGAAAAAAAATAATAATAAATATTCGTATTATTAATTACCTATGTAATTATTATGTGTTAATATATGTAATTAATATTGTTTGTATTTTAATTGAACATATCATTTCAAGAACACTATATGAATAAAATGTCAGATGTAAGTAGTTCGGATGTTCTTTTCTAGATGGTGCTTGGTTTTAAATCTAAAATAACGTGAAGCTTTAAATTATTTTATAATAAATTCTACCTTAAAACTGGTATTAAAATTAATTAATATTTATATTAATAAATATTTAATATAATTAATAGAGTATTATTAATTAAACGTATCGTTTCAAAAACAAAATATAATTAAAATATGGTAGTTTATATTTCTTTCCTAGACGGCAACGTTAGTTTACTGGACTTACAGTGTGACCTGTCATAGCCTTTTATATAGACAGATTATTATTACATAGTGATAAAGGCTGGTGTCATTAACAAGAAAGGAAAAATAAAATAATACATTACGAAATATTAGAAATATTACAAAATAAATAATCTCGAAAATAAACTATAGACTAGTAAATTGTATACAATACTGTTCAGTTTACAAACAAATAACAGTCTAGATGGTTTTTAAATGCATTTATAGATAAAGAGCTTATAGTTTCCGTTGAGAGATTGTTGAATATACCTACGAAAAAGCCTAGCCTGTGTGACCATCTAAAATAAACAAGTATTGCAAATTTCCATATGTATACTTTAAAATTCGGAAGCTAAAAATTTAGTCACCATCGAGTCAACGAGCTTCAAAACTTGGTAACCCTGCTAAAAAGGTTTTGTTTCAGAACTTTTTAATCTAGCTCTAGAAGACATTTTCAAAACTACAAATTATACAACTAGTCACAACAGAAACGGTAATGGACAGAGCAATGTTAGATACACGACTGTTAGGTAAAAAGAGTAATGACTGGGCAAGATCAAAAACAAATGTTGAGAATATCACATTTGAAATTGCCAAACCCAAATGGATCTTCGCAGGTCACACTGTTAGACAAAAAAATCAATGTGAGAATGCCACAATACAACATTGAAGACCTTACAAAGGTAGACAACCAAGAGAAAGACCACAGACGGAATAAATAGATGACATAAAAAGAATGGCCGAAACAAATTGAAAGTATGTTTGCCCAGGATAGAGATCGATGGAAGTAGTTAAGGTGTCCAAAA